>NC_089814.1:6944931-7004931 GCF_029633855.1 Hoplias malabaricus
GTATTAAACTCTGATGTCAGAGGGGATTCCTTCACACTTCATCACACACACACACACACACACACACACAGTCATAAACCTGGCCTCAGTACTGAGGTAGAATTTGGGGAATATTCTTTACCAAATACTTGAAATCCCTTCAAAATACACTCATAAAGCTTCCTCCTTTCTCTCTCTCTCTCTCTCTCTCTCTCTCACACACACCATACACAAACACACACACACACACACTCGTTCTTTACCTTAATGAGTAGTTCTCTGCTGAGAGAGTGGTTGTTCTCATCAGAGAATATTTCAGAAAGTTCATGGAAAAATTCTGAAGTTTTCCCGGGAGACTTCGTCCCAGGTTCTCCGGAGCCGGTGCACAGGGTTACACTGAAGAGCAGAGAGGATCGCCCGCAGAGACGAGAAGTTCTTCAGGATACGGCACTCCTACATACACAACAATTAATGTTACTACTAAAGTAACTACAGCAGCTGAAGGGGCTTTGCGTAATTAGAAACACAACAGAAAACTGAACAAATAATAAGAAATGAATATGGGAAATGTGATGAAAATGTTATATCAACACTTTACTCACCCTGGCAACCTCAATCCAGCGCTCCAGCACTTTGGCTCTCTGAGGGGGTTTGAGTGAGCGGTCACTCAGACAAGTGGCGATCACACAGTTGGTCACACAGTTAAACTGAGCGACCGTGGCCCGGATCGTGGGGGCCAGGTGCTCCTTCCCTTTTTTATCTCTCTGAGACCAAATACTGCCCAGACAGTGATATGGCACCACTTTCTTAAAGAGCTCCTACAGAGGAGAGAAGAGTAGAGAAGAGAAGTCAATGTGTCTGTTAACGTAGCATTCCTGTGTCTTTTACCTTAGCAACCTTTGTTGCTATGTGTCTTTTACCGTAGTGTGCCACCACTGCCATCCTTTGTCTGTTACTACAGCACCACAATATCTGTTACCATAGAAACCCTGTATCTGTTATAGCTTCTGTGTGTCTGATACATTTCTGTTACCAAAGAAACACTCACTGCGTCCATCAGAGTGAACTGCTCTGCCACCACCGTGGGGTCAAAGGTCAGGAAGTCCAGCCGGTCATCCTCATAGCCGTTCTCCTCCAATAGAGCGAAGGTGCAGGGTCCATGGTCCAGGACTACGCACACAACACACACACATGCATGAAACTACGGGTGGCAGACATCAACTACATCTGCCTGTATACATTTGATTGACAGCTCAATCTTACAACATCTCACTAAAGACTGGTATTCAGAAGTTGACTTGTTTTAGCAAATACAGGGTGGGCCATTTATATGGATACACCTTAATAAAATGGGAATGGTTGGTGATATTAACTTCCTGTTTGTGGCACATTAGTATATGGGAGGGGGAAAACTTTTTAAGATGGGTGGTGACCATGGTGGCCATTTTGAAGTCAGCCATTTTGGATCCAACTTGTTTTTTCAATGGGAAGAGGGTCATGTGACACATCAAACTTATTGGGAATTTCACAAGAAAAACAATGGTGTGCTTGGTTTCAACGTAACCACTTATAAAATGTGTTCAAAGTGCTCTCTGATATCCTTTTTCAGTATTTTCTGTGGATAAAAGTGAGCACTTGAGATCTGTGCTAAATTAACACTAGGGAATTATGATGTATAAAATATAAAATGATGGAATGAGTTGTGTTTACGTTTTTGGGTGCTATGTGTGTGTGTGCTTTGGTTCTAGCCTCACCCTCAGGTTCTGGTTCCTCCTGCAGTCTGCGGTGGAACTGCGCGAGCAGGTTACAGGCCCGCCGCTCCAGGTCCGAGCCGTGGAAGTTAACATGCAGGTAGGAAATAAGGCGTCTCAGACACGTGTACTCTGGAGGTTTCCAGAAATCCTCTGAATATTGATCCAGCCATGCCCCCAGGATGGAGGAGATGGTGCTGAGAGGAGCAAGAGGAGACAAGATGAATGGAAGCCAATGGGAAGAGCATTCGGATTCATTTTAATGTTTATTACAATAGTTTGATCAAACACCACATTGTCCCCGCAGTCAAGACGTGTTTGGTGTCTGCTCCTTTAGCACTCTCTCATTCTCATTCTTCATTATTATTATTTATGATATGAAACACAGTTTATACTGACACCTAGTGGGCGGGATGTCTCAGAGATTCTGTACTTAGCCCTGTGGGTGACCCATTCTATGAAGTATAAACTGAATTCATTCAGGGACTACAGAGCAGCTTGATTTTTCATCTCATGTGAGTTGCCATACAAGCCATATGTATTTCCTAAAAGAACCCAGGTGACTTATAAATGTATACTTCATATTCTATCCCTGACTTCCCATGGTGCAATGTAACTAATATCTAAGTATTCGATTACCCATTTATACGCCTAGAAACCAAACACAAACAAATACAAAGACATGTACCAGTGTGAGCATGTGTAAAGAGAGGACGACCTGTTGAGGTAAGGAAACACAACACGGTCCGTGTGGAGGAGTTACAGAAATGCCCAGGGGGAATGGGGTGAATGAAAACAAAAGAAGGGGAGAGAGAAATAGAGAAAGGCCTAAAAATAAACTCGACGGGTGGAAAAGAAGAAATAAAACTCTTCTTGCATTCCCCCCCACCCCCTGCAGGAAATGGGTCACACGAATGCCAAGAGATATGGGGCAAATACACAGAATTAGAAACAGCACGCTGTGGGACACTCGGAAAATAAACACTGATCACAGGCATTTCACCGAAAACACAAAGAGGATGAAAGTGAAGCTCTGTGAAAGAGAGAGAGACAAACATGAGGTTCCTCTGAAACATGGAACACATTTGCTTTAAGACTGCTCTTTAAAGAAAGTTATAAACGCTAAAGAGTGTAATTAAAGTTTAGAAGGCAACTAACACTAAGGGCCCATCCATAAGGAACCGGATATTTTTGAAAACTAAGAACTATTTTTAAATATCTCCATCCAGACGAACATGAAAATGGCTGCAGTATTATGTCAGTCCAGTAGGAGGCCATAGTAGCTCTTAAAGAGAGACATCAAAACACCACAAAGCGAGAGTAAAACACACTGTGCAAGTCATGAATTACTGAATCTTGGTGTTAATATTGCATTTTATATATATATATATATATATATATATATAATGTGATAGTGGAATGTGAAACCTAATGCTAGCTGCATGTGTACATTGTAGTTTAATGACATGTAATTCACTTAACAGGGGAAATGAGGAAGTCGAGGCAGGCACGCTCTGTGATGCCAGCAATTTAAAAAAGCTCTGTTTTGATACTCACTTCCTGAGCTCTGTGCGGTCATCATGGGTCAGTCTGTGGCCCTCTGAGCCCGGCAGGTGCTGCAGTTTTGCATACCTGACACAACCAAAGAGAGCATAATTATTCATTCATTCATTATCTGTAAGCGCTTATCCAGTTCAGAGCCTACCTGAAATCATTGGGCGCAAGGCGGGAATACACCCTGGAGGGGGCGCCAGTCCTTCACAGGGCAACACACACTCACACATTCACTCACACCTACGGAGACTTTTGAGTCGCCAATCCACCTACCAACGTGTGTTTTTGGACTGTGGGAGGAAACCGGAGCACCCGGAGGAAACCCACGCTGACACAGAGAGAACACACCACACTCCTCACAGACAGTCACCCGGAGGAAACCCACGCAGACACAGGGAGAACACACCACACTCCTCACAGACAGTCACCCGGAGGAAACCCACGCAGACACAGGGGGAACACACCACACTCCTCACAGACAGTCACCCGGAGGAAACCCACGCAGACACAGAGAGAACACACCACACTCCTCACAGACAGTCACCCGGAGGAAACCCACGCAGACACAGGGAGAACACACCACACTCCTCACAGACAGTCACCCGGAGGAAACCCACGCAGACACAGAGAGAACACACCACACTCCTCACAGACAGTCACCCGGAGGAAACCCACGCTGACACAGAGAGAACACACCACACTCCTCACAGACAGTCACCCGGAGGAAACCCACGCAGACACAGGGAGAACACACCACACTCCTCACAGACAGTCACCCGGAGGAAACCCACGCAGACACAGGGGGAACACACCACACTCCTCACAGACAGTCACCCGGAGGAAACCCACGCAGACACAGAGAGAACACACCACACTCCTCACAGACAGTCACCCGGAGGAAACCCACGCAGACACAGGGAGAACACACCACACTCCTCACAGACAGTCACCCGGAGGAAACCCACGCAGACACAGAGAGAACACACCACAGTCCTCACAGACAGTCACCCGGAGGAAACCCACGCAGACACAGGGAGAACACACCACACTCCTCACAGACAGTCACCCAGAGGAAACCCACGCAGACACAGAGAGAACACACCACACTCCTCACAGACAGTCACCCGGAGGAAACCCACGCAGACACAGAGAGAACACACCACACTCCTCACAGACAGTCACCCGGAGGAAACCCACGCAGACACAGGGAGAACACACCACAGTCCTCACAGACAGTCACCCGGAGCGGGAATCGAACCCACAATCTCCAGCTGTGTGACTGCGCCACCTACCTGCTGCGCCACCGTGCCGCCCAGAGAGCAGTAATTAGTATGTGAAATGTTTAATAAGTGTCTTTCAACATGTAGCTTAATTTGACGGGAGATATACATTGACTCAATTCCGTTGACTCCATCAGAGTCAGGAGTCTAGAAGCCATATTAGAGTCATAATAAGCATAATTATAATAACATCTTACAAAATGATGAAAACAACAAAGAGCTAGGTGCAGGTGAAGGCTTTTAAAAATGCGTGGACAGTGCTCTGCCTCTCAGGTGCTGTACCTGTTGAGCAGTAGGTCCAGCACTTGTTTGGTAGTGGCGAATGAGCGGTAGGTGCAGAGGAAGATGGTGACGTATGTGGAGTCGTTCCCTCTGAAGGCAGACACCATGTACTCCACCAGTCTCTCCAGGGTCCCGGCTTTAATGGTGCGCACCTTACAGGTCTCGTACAGGCTGAGGGCGGAGTCAGAGTCCACGCCCAACCACCGCTGACCCTTAGTGGCCGAGTGGTGCATCTGCACCTTCCGCAGAGTGATGGTGAACACAGCTCCATCCTCCACCTCCTCACCGATCTCCTGAGTGGCATTCTACAGAGACAGAAGGGAGGGAGAAAACAATCATTTAAACATTTTAAAAAATAAACAACAATAACAATAAAATAGACTTTTCTTCATTATATGAAGCTGCCACTAAGTGACACCTAGTGGACTGGAGCTCTCTGAGATTCAAGACCAGACCTGCTTTAAACATGGCTGCCCTTATGTGAAGGTCCTGAGCTTTTTTAGGAGATGCAGCATTAAGCCTCCTGAGTCAACAACGAGAAACATTTGAGAAATAAGATTCTCCTCTAGGAAATAGATCAAAAAAGATTTTTAAAAAATGTATTATGAAATTATTACTGATTTTATTATATTTATACACAGACATACACACACACACACACACACACACACACACACACACACACACTCTAAATATTTACAAGTGTGTTCAGCTTTTGAGAAACCAGAACTTTCTCCATTTGCTCAAACAGAAACTTGCCATTTCTCTTTCTCTCCCTCCTTTCTCTCTCTCTCTCTCTCTCTCTCTCTCTCTCTCTCTCTCTCTCTCTCTCTCTCTCTCTCTCTCTCACCCCCTCTCTCTATCAGTTCAGTCCAGTTCATGCTATTTTAGAATGACTGGTTTATTATCGTTGCCAAGAACCGACGTCTAATGCACGAAAAGAATTTGACACGCAAAAGGACCAAGCACAAGTCTGCTATTTTGGTCTTCACGTCGGACCAATACCAGAGCCAGTACATAATGATACACGGATGTACAGAGAGCCAATCAGAATGCAGCTGGCAGAATCCATGAATGTGAGGCCAAATTAGTGCACTGAAGGCATCAGACGCTCCGGCAACTCGTGGGTGGGGCGTCCATGGCTGAGACTGACCAAAATAAGTAATTCAATGATTTATTTAAATAATTTAAAGTTTTAAAAGATTAATGTACAGGGTGAGCCAAAAGGCACAGGAGACCCTTTTATTTCTCTGATATGACACATGACCACCTTCCCATTGGGAAAAATTGCCCTTGATCCAATATGGTGGCTTTCAAGCTGGCGGCCATTTTTCCGGACACACCCATTACTCACTGGGGTCTTCAGGTAAAAGGGTGTCCTGCGACTTTTGACTCACCCCATTTATAATCATTAGTGTTTATAGTGTAAATGACAATATAATAAAAAGGAGAGTACAATACTTGTACTAATGTAACTACTACTGTTACTACTACTAATAGTATTAATATTAATATTCATCAATGTTATTAATAGGTTATTACTTTGCTGCAGTAGCAGCCTTTACTTTTCTTTAATGGTTATACACTAGATGCTGGGAGATAGCAGTCATCTGCTCATCTGCAAGAAAAGTCTGCCTTAAGCTTTAGGGTTTAGGGTTTAAGGTTTAATAGTGAGTTTAATCTTAAAAGTGGATTTCTCACGTGTTTACCATGGCCTTTCTCTGACAGAGGCACACACACACACACACACACACACATACACTGTACTCTACTGTACAGAGCGAGAGAGAGAAAGAGAGAGAGTCCTGGTTAAGTTATCAGTGTTATTCTCAGCATCCGCTGACATTCAAGGCCACTGGGAGTACACTCTCTCTCTCTCTCTCTCTCTCTCTGTCTTAAACACACAAACACACACATGAACTGAATGTTCAGCATGGAAATATGACACTGATTTTCTACACTGTGTTGGTGCTGTCACCATGGCAGCAGAAGAAGTGAGGAGTCACCAAGATAATTTAAGTTGCCCGATGCCATATCAGTAGTTTTAAAAGGATAACTATGGTAACAGTTGTAAAGAAGTGTCACTATGGTAACAAGAGCAAGGAGTAACAATGATAACTGTAGTACTGAGGGTTGCTATGGTAACAGACGTGACTGTCCCAACACCTCTCTGACCCCAGCGTGAAAAAAGAGAGACAGAGAGAGAGAGAAGGAAAGAGTTAAACATGAGGATAAGAGATGAAGGGAGGGACACAGACATTGGAGACTTTAGATGACCACCCATTTATACACCACATGTCCTCCCTCCCTCTCTCCCTCCCTCCCTCTCTCTCTCTCTCTCTCTCTCTCTCTGACTAACACTAACCTAAATTCCTCAACTCCACCGCTCTGCCATCAAAGCCTTCAAACAAACCCACTCTGTGCCTCTCTCTCTCTCTCTCTCTCTCTCTCTCTCTCTCTCTCTCTCTCTCTTTCTCTTTCTCTTTCTCTCTCTCATACACACAACTACACATTATCTATTGTTCTACAACAAATGCTAACTAACAGCCCAGAAAAAATGTGAATGAAAGAAAAAGAGAATTAAATGAATGTGTGTGTGTGTGTGTGTGTGTGTGTGTATATATTTGTGTGTGTATGTGCTCAGATCCGGGAAGACCACAGGGCAAGAGCCCAGCAGACCAGCTGGGAAATTACACACACACACACACACACACACACATAAACTCAGGACAGAGCTGTGGACACTACATTATAAACTACATCAGCAACTACTATTCAATGATTTTACGTGAATATGCTCACGTCTCTTTCTGTGTGTGTGGATGTGTGTGTGTGTGTGTGTGTAAGTTATCCTGGTAAGAATAACTGCTCTAAATAAATGCATAAATGTAGCAAATTAGAGCATTCATTCTTTCATCTTTTATAACCACTCCATTCTGACCAGGGTCACAGTGGGTCTTAATGAAACAGCGGTGGGTCAAAATACCACAAGGATCAAACACTACAGCAGCGTTCTCCCCTGTGTAAACAGCCCTGTTCAGAACGGCCGGCTTCAGCGCCTGTTGAGAAGGGACCTCTGTTTACTCCAAACCCAAGGTGCCCAGAAGTGAGGAGTGAAGATTTCTTTCTTTTTTTAATTATTCTCATTTTTATTCATTCATTGTCTGTAACCCTTATCCAGTTCAGGGTCGCGGTGGGGCTGGTGCCTACCAGGAATCACTGGGCGCAAGAAAGCAACACACCCTGGAGGGGGGGCCAGTCTTTCACAGGGCGACACACACTCACACATTCACTCACACACTCACACCTACGGACACTTTTGAGTCGCCAATCCACCTACCAACATGGATTTTTGGACTGTGGGAGGAAACCGGAGCCCCCGGAGGAAACCCACGCAGACACGGGGAGAACACACCACACTCCTCACAGACAGTCACCCGGTGGAAACCCACGCAGACACAGGGAGAACACACCACACTCCTCACAGACAGTCACCCGGAGGAAACCCACGCAGACACAGGGAGAACACACCACACTCCTCACAGACAGTCACCCGGAGGAAACCCACGCAGACAAAGAGAGAACACACCACACTCCTCACAGACAGTCACCCGGAGGAAACCCACGCAGACACAGGGAGAACACACCACACTCCTCACAGACAGTCACCCGGAGGAAACCCATATGGACACCATGGAGCTGTGTGACAGAAACACTACCTGTTGTGCCACCTTGCCGCCCCAGTCTAGTTTTTAATCCGTGTTCTTATTTCTCCACATTGAATGTGTTTGTTTTGCTCAGTTTAACCTCAATTTTACATAATTTGGTTTGGTTTTGCTCACATAAAAGGTGGGTTCAGCGCTGTGACTCAGAGACATTCTGAAGAGAAGGTGGGAAGACTCTGAAATGTCTGCTAGACGTGTAAAATGCAACAACAACATCAGACCTACACAGTGCTATATTTCAAATGTGTGCTGGTACAAGCTCTAAATCCTCAAATTAATATGTTATTGACGTGAAAAATTGCTTTTTCCCCCCGTAATATGTCCCCTTTAACTAAGTGGAGATAGTGATGATTTTGATTGGCCAAAAAAGCAATGACATCACACAGAAAACAAATCAGACCGCAGCTCGATAAATATTCCTCTCCCTGTTTGACTGGGGTACCCATGGCTAAATGCCACAAACTGATTTACACACGCATAAGCACACACACACACACTCCAGGGCCATTACTGCCCACACAAAGCACACACACACACACACACACAGTGTGACACAGTTCTTCCGTCAGAATCCTGGAGCTGAGCCAGTGCAGCTAACAAAACTAACATTGTTTATGAGAAATGAGGAAAGAGCTGTCCAAGCAAATATGAAAGATCACTCAGCCCTTACTGGAGGTCTCTCTCTCTCTCTTTCTGTGTGTGTGTGTGTGTGTGTGCGTGCATGCGTGCATGCGTGAACATAACCACTGATAAGTTGCAGCCACAAATGTGCTTAAGGTCACCATACTCGATACCAAATGGAAGAAGAAGGGGTTATGGAGCCCCCACCAATGAGCTGTGGAACAGTGGAACTGTGTTCTCTGGAGAGATGGAGCAACCTCTGTTACCACGGAGACGAGTTTGAGTGGTGCTTGTGATCCACAGCTCATCATCCAACATCAGTGTGCACTTGTGTGTGTGTGTTTGAGAGAGTGAGAGAGAGAGAGAGAGAGAGAGAGAGAGAGAGAGAGAGAGAAAGTTTATAGAACAACAGACAAAACACACACACACACGACGTCCTTAACTCTGTCCCGTTCACACACATAAACACACATGCTCTTATCACTTCCTGTCAACTTCAATGCCATCCACTATAAATACAACCCCTCTCTGTCTTCTGGAACTTTCTCACACACCCAACCATTACACACACAGTTACGAAAAGAAGTAAACTAACATTTCCACACACAGGTGCCATACACATCACACCTGACACATTGTGTGTAAAAAGTGGGGTTGAGAGAGAGAGAGAGAGAGAGAGAGAGAGACAGAGAGACAGATAAAGACAGAGAGAGAGAGAGAGAGAGATAGATAGAGAGTGAGACAGACAGACAGAGACAGAGAGAGAGAGAGAGATAGAGAGACACACAGAGAGAGAGAGAGACAGAGAGAGAGAGAGAGAGAGAGAGACAGAGAGAGAGAGAGAGAGACAGACAGATAAATAGAGAGAGAGAGAGAGAGAGACACACAGAGAGAGAGAGAGACAGAGAGAGAGAGAGAGAGAGAGAGACAGAGAGAGAGAGAGAGAGACAGACAGATAAATAGAGAGAGAGAGAGAGAGAGAGACAGAGACAGAGAAAGAGAGAGACAGAGAGAGACAGAGAGAAAGAGAGAGAGAGAGAGAGAGAGAGACAGAGAGAGAGAGAGAGACAGAGAGAGAGAGAGAGAGAGAGAGAGAGAGAGACAGAGAGAGAGAGAGAGGGAGAGAGAGATACCACTCACCCAATGCTACAAAAACCTTTTTCCACATATGGAAAACACATTATTCTCTCTTTCTTTCTATGCCCCTCTCTATGTTTCTTTTTTCTCCTCATCTCTCTCTCTCTCATATATTTATAATCCTTCATGTCTCTTTAATATGATTAAAATTACTAGAATGAATCCAGGTAAACAGCGTCATTCTCTTGTAGTCGATGAGGACTGACTCCAGTCTGATTTCTAAAGAAAGTCTGTTCCTTCATTTAAAACAGTGCAGTCACGTCCCTCTCAGCCCCATGTCTCTGGTTTGTTCGGAGGGAAGCCTCCTGGAGGCCTCCACTTCGCTACTGCTTTGTTAATCTGCTGCTCATTAATGTATCCACTGTTATCACTGGTAACATCACTAATAAACAGGCCGTTAATTACGGGAGCTATTAATATTCTCATTTTTTAACAGTTGTCTAAACACTGCAGGGCAGTCTTTAATCGTGAGGGTGGTTTTAATCGAACGCATGGTGTATCACAGTCACAAATGTAGTGATGTACTGCAGCATTACAATATATCAATAGTTCTAGCACGTGAGAGTGTGTCTGTGTGTGTGTGTGAGTGTGTGTATATCCCCCAGGGCCCCCTGCACGTGTGTGTATGCTGGATGTAGGTCAGTCTCCCTGCACTCAGACTGCATGACCCTTCGAGACCTTCAGTTATTCTACAACACACACACACACACACACTCACACACTCACACACACACAAGCAAGCAAAAACACACCAGACTGCCTCCGGTGCGGACACTGCAGATAAGAGCTAATGTGGAAACAGTCTGACTCAGAAACTGAAAACACGGTGAAAATAATTACTTTCTACACACACACACACACACACACTGACCACATTATTAGAAACCCTTGCTTGCTACCACCTTCTGGGACCAGCTGCAGCCCTTAGTCAGTGTCAGTTGTCATTTCGGACCCTGTTCCAGTAGAGCATCCAGCTCAATGATGTAGCTTTGCTCTTAACATTGGTGGGGACCTATGAATCTACCACTCACATGAGAGCAGGGACACACACTGGCCATGTGTGTTACAGAGAGGTAGGACTCTGTAAGAGAACGTGATTTAACCCTTTCTGTACCTGTAGGTTAATGAGACATTGACAGATCATGTTTTTTGTGGGTTTTTTTTGAGGGGACCAGATTATTGGTGAAAACAATTCAGTAATCGCTGGATAGTGGTGAGGACACGTCACATCCGTCCAAGCTAATTCTACACCCTTGGAACAGCGTATCTGCACTGTCTCTCATCACATCTAATATTTACATGCATTTACATATGATTTCAAATGAATTACACTGAACAGTTCATTAACAGCTCAAACTTTAAAGAGGTCAAAACACACTGTGCCCTGTGATTCCAGATTCCACCCTGACACAATTAGTCGAATGAATGAATGAATGAATGAATGAATGAATGAATGACACCAACATTTTTCTTCACCACTCAAGCCCAGAGAATGTTCTAGCAGAATTACAGTTAAAAACAAAGCAATACAGAGCCCACTGACTGCAATAACAGCAACAATAGTAAAGAAAAGAACAACAATATTGGCTGCAGCATTATTACATTATTATTAATACAGCCACGCTCATCGTTTACATTAGCAAAGCAACAGAATGTCCTTAACTATTGTTGGGTCTCTCTCTCTCTCTCTCTCTCTCTCTCTCTCTCTCTCTGTCTGTTTCTCTCTCTCTCTCTCTTTCTGTTTGTCTCTCTATCTCTCTCTCTGTCTCTCTCTGTCTGTCTGTCTGTCTCTCTCTCTCTCTCTCTGTCCCTCTCTCTCTCTCTGTCTATCTCTGTCTCTCTTTGTCTCTCTCTCTCCGTCTCTCTCTCTCTCTCTCTGTCTATCTGTCTCTCTCTCTGTCTGTCTGTCTCTCTCTCTCTCTCTCTCTCTCTCTCTCTTTCTGTCTGTCTCTCTATCTCTCTCTCTGTCTCTCTCTGTCTGTCTGTCTGTCTCTCTCTCTCTCTCTCTGTCCCTCTCTCTCTCTCTGTCTATCTCTGTCTCTCTTTGTCTCTCTCTCTCCGTCTCTCTCTCTCTCTCTCTCTCTCTCTCTGTCTATCTGTCTCTCTCTCTGTCTGTCTGTCTCTCTCTCTCTCTCTCTCTCTCTCTCTCTCTCACACACACACAGACCTAAGACACTGATGTTTCACTGGTGTTCTTGATTGAAAAAACACACACTTGTACATTTTCACGAACACCTACATTCATGTTTCTCTCCATCCTTCCACACACACAGTCAAACAGTTTCCAGAGTCTGTGAGTCTGAGATAACACGCAGATGTTGGATAGCTGCGGGAATCTCGCTGTTGTTGGGTTTAACAATGTGAAGAGGAGTTACAGGAGGAACCGGGTCAAAGGAATTTCAGGGTCATATCTTTGTTTGGACTAAAGGACCTCACGGTCTCAGCCTCAGACTCTTCACTCACAGGTGTAAAGGCTGCATGGTAAAGCAGGGTAGGATCAGCTGCGTTCTCTCTGGATTTGTTTAAACCACTGTCAAAATCCAATTAGTGCTCGGTGGAGGTTTTTAATCGCTCCTATATTTTACACAATACATTCTCCTTGGAACATCCATCAGAATACCTTCATTTTTCAGATGTGCAATGTTACTCCACATTAAAGCAACACTAGGTAGTATTTTTACCTTAAAATGACAGCTTCAAAATCACTGTGATGCTCCACTGGGCTGTAACAAGGAGAACAGAGCCTCTGTCATTGTGACTCCTAGACACTGCACTATGTAACTTTTGGAGGAGGACAGGAATTTAGGAGAGTGTTATAAAAGTGTATTACACTCTGCAACAGTAGGGGGAGCCCAGAAGCAAATACCAAATATTACATAGTGTTGCTTTAAGTGACCACATTCATTACGCTTTGACAAAGTGAGTGTAGATACACGGGATGACCAGTGTCTACAGTCCAGACAGACGGAGTGTATTACACTGACCCCAGATCAGCCCATTTTACTCAGAATCCAAGCTGAGGGTGGGTCTGTCATTGATCACGCTGTAGAGGCTAGTAGGGCGCCGGCTGGACATCGCCGACCAGCTAGAGCCGGACCAACACAGAGAAGACAACACGTATACAGACCCCTGTAAAGCCCCTGCTCTTTCAGTCCCGCCGCTATTGATTTCCACAGAGACAGACAACAATCCTGAGCAGAGGGAGCTGAACTCCAGCAGCCAATGGCCAATCAGGTTGGTAGAATGGGCCACGTTGTATGGCACATCTATTTTTCTGAAAAGAAGAGTATTAATAGGGTACTCTTCGGGGTAGGCTGTTTACACCAGATGCTGGAACACTGCCTTGAAGATTTGATTGCATTCAACCAAAACAGTATAAGTAACGTTGGACGATTAGCTGTGGTTCGCAAAAGCCATTCCAACCCATCCCAGAGATACGAGATCTGTTGACACAATAAGCTCATGGGCAGCTGCTCCAGAGTGTTCCCTTTCATTGACTAAGGTTATAAGTGTCTTTGATAATCTTTTATAATGCTCCTCTCTTTCTTTCCTCTGTCCATTTTTGAGTACTTGAGCTCAAATGACACATGCCTGACCGCTCTGCACACTTTCACCGCTGACCATGGAAAATTTTTCTGATGTTTCAAATCCAGCGAGACCAAACCGCTGTGAGCAAATAGCAGGTTGGTGAACACGTCGAGGCGAGCTGTGAAACTGTTCTCCGTCTGTTTTTCCAACTTCGTCGCGTTTGAGAACACAAGACAAACAAATAAATAAATAAATAAATTTTTTTTCCTGATGTATCTTCAGAGGGAACATGGAGCGTGTCCCTCTCTCATCTGCCGTTCACTCGTCCTCACGCACCAATGACGTTTTTTACAGTGAAGCGAGTTACAGCACAAAGGCTGAGGAACCGCACTCTACTCAGGAAAAGAAAAATAACCTGTGAAAAGTCAGACCCAGTGAAATTTGTACCCAGTTAAAACAGCAGCCGAATGCCACCGCACACACACTCTGTTCCCCATTACATTTCATTAACACAGGCATTTTCCAGAACCCGAGTGTGGGAATACCTTTTAAGCTCCAGCTTTTAGTTTCAGGATGTAAATGTTAACTGCCCGTAAGAAGGGAACCTGATCACACTGTAAGAGTATGGCTTCACTTCCCGTACACACTCAGCCTATTCCTGGACGCCTCAGTGCTAATAATAATGACCGAATGTCCATTTTTAATCTGGGACAAGGCAGGGTCTGTAACAGTGCCTCTGTGCCTTTGGCAAACCTTCGGACAGGTTAGACGTGAACGTGTTCAATCAGCCGAAGCCCGTCTGGTGTCGGAGGATGGTGTCTTTAGTGGACAGTGGAGCTCTGATGCTAACAGGGCACATAAATAATGGAAGCTATTACTCTGACTTTCACAATTTCAGTCACAAGATTCTCTCTGTATGTTTATATCACAGTGGGACCACTAATGTGCTTGTGCTACCACAGATGTACCCCCTGGACCATGGAGAACTCTAACCTGGAGGATCAGTGTGGCCTGACCCCCATCAGCTCGGCAAGAGTGGGATATTTGTTGAGGTCTACCACTTCTGGCGAGTTTGTTTCCCAAGATTCCAGAGGAGTCCCCTCGCTTAAAGGCTAGGCCAGTTCCTCTGGGTCTGTGTGGTTGGATCTGTAGTAGCACAGTCGGAGCAGTGACCGTTTAAGTTGAGCTGTTGAACCTAATAACGCAGCTTGTTTAGTGACATTCAGAATATCTTTATTGCCATCACAGATTAAACCCTCAGCTTCGGACCCACTGAAGTGGAGGGTCGTGCCCCTAAAGCAAGCATGGAGCTTAATTTCAATAACAAAAAAACACAATTCGATATTTTCCCAATATCTACAGTCCTCTACAGTGTGTGAATAACAATAAAACCATTGCCCCAAATCACTCTAAATTATATATAAACACATCATGGAGTGAAATCCCAGTGAATCTGACACAGCGACATTCCCAGGAAGTTAGCAGGAGAGCTCTAGCTCTTGCCACTCCCCCTCATTTGTGTCACAGGTGTCTCTCCCTTTCCTCTGGACATTCTGTGGTCCATCATTTTGAAAACGCTGTTGTCACCCCCTCTATAGTGAAGTACATTCATTCATTCATTATCTGTAACCCTTATCCAGTTCAGGGTCGCGGTGGGTCCAGAGCCTACCTGGAATCATTGGGCACAAGGTGGGAATACACCCTGGAGGGGGCGCCAGTCCTTCACAGGGCAACACACACACACACTCACATTCACTCACGCACTCACACCAACGGACACTTTTGAGTCACCAATCCACCTCCCAACGTGTGTTTTTGGACTGTGGGAGGAAACCGGAGCACCCAGAGGAAACCCACACAGACACAGGGAGAACACACCACACTCCTCACAGACAGTCACCCGGAGGAAACCCACGCAGACACAGAGAGAATACACCACACTCCTCACAGACAGTCACCTGGAGGAAACCCACGCAGACACAGGGAGAACACACCACACTCCTCACAGACAGTCACCCGGAGGAAATCCACGCAGACACAGGGAGAACACACCACACTCCTCACAGATATTCACCCGGAGGAAACCCACACAGACACAGGGAGAACACACCACGCTCCTCACAGACAGTCACCCGGAGTAAACCCACGCAGACACAGGGAGAACACACCACACTCCTCACAGACAGTCACCCGGAGGAAACCCACGCAGAAACAGGGAGAACACACAACACTCCTCACAGACAGTCACCCGGAGGAAACCCACGCAGACACAGAGAGAACACACCACACTCCTCACAGACAGTCACCCGGAGTAAACCCACGCAGACACAGGGAGAACACACCACACTCCTCACAGACAGTCACCCGGAGTGGGAATCAAACCAATAACCTATAGAACCCACAAAATATATAACGCAATACGTATTAAAATCTAGATTCACGACTTGCGTAGTGCACTACATAGGGAGTATGGAGTGATTTGGGACTAACACCTCTGTGTTTCTCTCAGGAGTCGTAGTGTTTTGGTGCCGCTCTTTAAGAGGTGCTATGGCCCCCTACTGGACTGGTATGAAAAGGCAGCCATTTCCTTATTCATCTGCATGAGGATAGTTTCAAAAACAGAGAGGAGAACCGATCCTTGATCTTGATTCGCTCCTGGTCGTTCCGGTCCGTGATCACGGTCTACTCTCTGCTTTAGTCCTGTGTTAGTTTCCATGTTCTGCTCTGTCTCTCTTTAGCTAGTTCTCTGTTTAGTATCATTTTAGTCAAGATCTGTCATTGTGTACGCATTTAAACTCCACCCTGCGCCTGCATCCGTCTCCTTGTCCCTTCTTCACTGCACCCCAAGTGTTAGAAATCTGGACATTTTCGGAATAGGAGTTTCATTTGAATCTCAGGAGAAACTAAATTCTCAATCTCAGTTCAGTATTCAGAGGCTGTGGGGGAGACTAGCTGTGAGTGAGAAAAAATCCATATTATAGACACACTGTGGATGAACAGAGCTCTAAATAGGTGCATAGTCTGAAGTGTTCGCCCCTCCGCTGCTTACACATGGTGGATTTAAACAGCTACAGCAAAGACTCCAGACACCATTTATTTAAAGTTTAAAGATGTCTATGGGGAACACGCAGAAGTGTATCACACATTGTTTTAACTGTTTTTATAATGTTTCAGTATGTAGTTCATATGTTGTCTTCAGGGTTTAAACTTTATAGCCATGGATGGAGGACACCCAGGCTCCGGGCGGCCGGATCAGATGTGTGTGTGAGCGAGAAAGAGAGATAGTGAGAGAGACAGAGGGCCTCTTTTGTTTGGGTGAACGAATAAGGTCATGTACTTTCACGCAGTCAGAAACACAAAAATAATGGAATAATACAGCCAAAGGCCAGCACACACACACACACACACACACACACACACACACACACACACACGGGAACACAGTGTCCTGGCACCAGCTCC
Source organism: Hoplias malabaricus (assembly GCF_029633855.1). Taxonomy (NCBI): domain Eukaryota; kingdom Metazoa; phylum Chordata; class Actinopteri; order Characiformes; family Erythrinidae; genus Hoplias; species Hoplias malabaricus. The sequence goes on from NC_089814.1 coordinate 6,962,251, forward strand.
AGAGCATCTCTATTCTTCTCTCTCTACTGACTGTGCAGGAATCCGAAAGAATAACAGCGAGAGGGAGAGGGAGAGTGTGTGAGAGAGAGAGAGAGAGAGAGAGAAAGAGGGAGAGTGTGTGTGTGTGAGCGTAAAGAGAGAGAGAGAGAGAGAGAGAGAGAGTGTGTGTGTGTGTGTGTGTGAGAGAGAGAGAGAGAGAGAGAGAGAGAGAGAGGGAGAGGGAGTGTGTATGTGTGAGAGAGAGAGGGAGAGAGGGAGAGTGTGTATGTGTGTGTGTGTGTGTGTGAGAGAGAGAGAGAGGGAGTGTGTGTGTGTGTGTGTGTGTGTGTGAGAGAGAGAGAGAGAGAGAGAGAGAGAGAGAGAGAGTGTGTGAGAGAGAGTGTAAAGAGGGAGAGTGTGTGTGTGTGAGAGAGCGTAAATGAGAGAGAGAGTGTGTGTGTGTGTGAGAGAGAGAGAAAGAGAGGGAGAGAGTGTGTGTGTGTGTGTGTGAGAGAGAGAGAGAGAGAGAGAGAGAGAGAGAGAGAGTGTGTGAGAGAGAGTGTAAAGAGGGAGAGTGTGTGTGTGTGAGAGAGCGTAAATGAGAGAGAGAGTGTGTGTGTGTGTGAGAGAGAGAGAAAGAGAGGGAGAGAGTGTGTGTGTGTGTGTGTGAGAGAGAGAGAGAGAGAGAGAGAGAGAGAGAGAGAGAGAGAGTGTGTGAGAGAGAGTGTAAAGAGGGAGAGTGTGTGTGTGTGAGAGAGCGTAAATGAGAGAGAGAGTGTGTGTGTGTGTGAGAGAGAGAGAAAGAGAGGGAGAGAGTGTGTGTGTGTGTGTGTGTGTGAGAGAGAGAGAGAGAGAGAGAGGGAGAGTGTGTGTGTGTGTTTGAGAGAGAGAGGGAGAGAGGGAGAGTGTGTATGTGTGTGTGTGTGCGAGAGAGAGAGAGAGAGAGAGGGAGTGTGTGAGAGAGAGAGAGAGAGAGAGTGTGTGTGTGAGAGAGAGTGTAAATGAGAGAGAGTGTGTGTGTGTGTGAGAGAGAGAGAGAAAGAGAGAGAGAGAGAGGGAGAGAGTGTGTGTGTGTGTGTGTGAGAGAGAGAGAGAGAGAGAGAGAGAGAGAGAGGGAGAGTATGTGTGTGTGTTTGAGAGAGTACACACACACACACCTTGATAGGCTTCAGAGCTATATTCTCTCTCTTTCTCTCTCTCTCTCTTTTTTTTCATTTAACTCTAGTGTTTAAGACAGTCCCAGGGGGTTCACAACCTTCTGTGGGTTTTACATCCCTCTCTCCAACCCCTGGGCTCATGTGCAGCTGCTCCAGAGCATCCAATTTAATTGCATGTCTTACTATGGAGATTAAGCACAGTGTGTATGGGTGTGTATGTGTGTGTGTGTGTGTGTGTGTGTGCTAGGGGCCGCCTGTGTCCATAGTGGGTGCATCCCGAAGTGGCTGAATTATCATGAATCCACCTGATTATCAGTGCTGTCTGGATACTCTCAGACACACAGTAAATATTATACTGGCCTGTGTTTGTGAGGATAATAAGCAAGACATTTAAGAGCATGACTCACAGGGAAACACAGGACATTGTCCAGCAGCCCTGTGGTGGGTCTTCAGGTGGGTCAGTGTCCTGATTAAAGGACATTCCTGCCCAAAATCAAAATTTCACAAATGATTATTCCAAATGCAGTTGGTTTTGTTCGGTGCCTGGAGTTGGTTTGATTAGTTTTACACTGGAACGTATTTGAGGGTAAAGTAGCTAACAATAACGGGGAGGTTCTGACCTCAGTTAGCACTGAGTAAACTGAGACTTTCTCTCATTACAGTTAACATCCCTTTATTACCACAGTACGTTTTACAGCACTGTCACCAACATTCAAACTGTTTTCCTCTTTCTGTACGTGACAGTGTTTCTTTATTTACATCGTCTCTATAGCTATGCCACTCTTTTCCTCTTCCCTCTCTTTTCCTGCCTGACCTCAAACCCCATGCACAGGAGTCTGAGTCTTTCTCTCTCTCTCTCTCTCTCTCTGTGTGTGTGTGTTTTGAGAAATGGAATTGCAGTAGCCTTGTGTCCCAGGACACTGAGAGGAACACAGATAGCATTTCCATCTCTATCTCTATCTCTCTCTCTCTCTCTCTCTCTCTCTCTTTTTCCTCAAAACATTTTCTTTCTTCCTTTTTTTTTTAAGTGTTTTTCTTACCCTCATTCACTTTCTCCATCTCTCTATTCGTCTCTTTCCTTCATTCTCTCTTTGGCTCTATTTTGCTGTCTTTCTCTTTCTTGTTCTCACTCATTTTAGTTGTATTGCTTTTTATTGGTGTTAATATGAAATCATTATTTTCCCTTTGTTTATTCATTCATTCATTATCTGTAACCCTTATCCAGTTCAGGGTCGCGGTGGGTCCAGAGCCTACCTGGAATCATTGGGCACAAGGCAAGAATACACCCTGGAGGGGGCACCAGTCCTTCACGGGGCTACACACACACTCACACACTCACACCTACGGACACGTTTGAGTTGCCAATCCACCTACCAACGTGTTTTTGGACTGTGGGAGGAAACCGGAACACCCGGAGGAAACCCACGCAGACACAGAGAGAACACACCACACTCCTCACAGACAGTCACCCGGAGGAAACCCACGCAGACACAGAGAGAACACACCACACTCCTCACAGACAGTCACCCAGAGGAAACCCACTCAGACACAGGGAGAACACACCACACTCCTCACAGACAGTCACCCGGAGGAAACCCACGCGGACACAGGGAGAACACACCACACTCCTCACAGACAGTCACCCGGAGGAAACCCACACAAACACAGGTAGAACACATTTGTGTCCTCACAGATAGTCACCCGAAGTGGGAATCGAACCCACAACCTCCAGGCCCCTGGAGCTGTGTGACTGTGACACTACCTGCTGCACCACCATGCCACCCTCCCTTTGAAAATAAACATATTCAGTTCTAGAGAGTTCAAACATAATTCTCATTTAGTGCTGTAACCTAGAAGTACATTAATACACCATTAAATACTGCTCTCAATTGTCAGTCACATTGTTTGTCTGATATTATTTTTAATGAAACTGATCCCTAGCTTTACCTCCAGCAAATACAATACAATGGTTTAGTGGCAGAACTACTAACAATCTTAAATGTACATAACCAATGGTGCAAAACACTGAACAGCACCTTTGTTAAAGGTTTATGTGAGTGAATGTGAGTGAGTGAATATGTATGTGTGACTGAGTGAACCAGTGAGCGTGAGCAAGCCAGTTCCATGAGGTGCTTTGCATCTAAAACTAAAGCCACTGTACTGCACTGCTCCTCTCTTCCCTCGTTATGCTCCTGACCTAATAAGCGCATTCTCTCTTTTTCCACTGGCCTCGGCAAAATATGAAATCCACTGCAACCCCAAGCTTCTGACCCACTTTTGGTTTGGGATCAGGTCAAAAAGCTATTCCTGCCTAACATTGCTGATCTTTACAGCATCACGTCTACAACACAATACGTGCAGTACGCACCGGGGCGGTGGTTTGTGTTGTTGTACATTAGATTTCTGTTCAAAGGAAACGTTTATATTATTGTTATCATTAAGAAAGATCAGCAGTTACCATTGGCCAAGGAGAGAAGAGAAGAGTAGTGGACAACAATAACTGGGGTCAAAAGAAAAACAACTAATAGTGTGTTAGAAACCAGACGTGGGTGGAGTATCCATAACACACTCTCAAGAAATACACTGATGACTGGTAGAACAACTGTCCTAGGTACTGAGAAACACACTGCGTGGGTTTCGGTGACTGTCTGTGAGGAGTGTGGTGTGTTCTCCATGTGTCTGCGTGGGTTTCCTCCGGGTGACTGTCTGTGAGGAGTGTGGTGTGTTCTCCCTGTGTCTGCGTGGGTTTCCTCCGGGTGACTGTCTGTGAGGAGTGTGGTGTGTTCTCCCTGTGTCTGCGTGGGTTTCCTCCGGGTGACTGTCTGTGAGGAGTGTGGTGTGTTCTCCCTGTGTCTGCGTGGGTTTCCTCCGGGTGACTGTCTGTGAGGAGTGTGGTGTGTTCTCCCTGTGTCTGCGTGGGTTTCCTCCGGGTGACTGTCTGTGAGGAGTGTGGTGTGTTCTCTCTGTGTCTGCGTGGGTTTCCTCCGGGTGACTGTCTGTGAGGAGTGTGGTGTGTTCTCTCTGTGTCTGCGTGGGTTTCCTCCGGGTGACTGTCTGTGAGGAGTGTGGTGTGTTCTCTTTGTGTCTGTGTGGGTTTCCTCCGAGTGCTCCAGTTTCCTCCCACGCTCCACACGTTGGTAGATGGATTGGCAACTCAAAAGTGTCCGTAGAATGTGTCAGAGAGAATGTGTGAGTGTGTGTCACCTTGTAAAGGACTGGCGCCCCCTCCAGGGTGTGTTCCCGCTTTGCGCCCATTGATTCCGGGTAGGCTCCGGCTCCACCGCGACCCTGAACTGGATAAGTGGTTTCTTCCCACAGTCCAAAACACATGTTGGTAGGTGGAATGGCGACTCAAAATTGTCCGTGTGTGTGTGTGTGTGTTGCCCTGTGAAGGACTGGCGCCCCCTCCAGGGTGTATTCCCACCTTGCGCCCAATGATTCCAGGTAGGCTCTGGACCCACCGAGACACTGGTTACAGATAATGAAAGAATAAATGTTTGATTTTGTATAATTACATTGTCTGAAACACACATCTCCGTAATTTCTCTACAGTTTCTGCTTAATATCTCCTTAGTTTCTCTAAGAGACACTTTTGAGCAATGACATATTCCTCGTGGTGCCAAACCCAGTCTGTCTCAAACACTCAAAAACTCACATAAAATTGCTCAGATAGGTCTTGTCACTTTAATGGAGTGAGAGAGAGCAGAGGAGTGCAGGAAGGAGAGACACGGCATAAACAAGTGGAACTGATTTAATCACACAGAGCTGAACCCTAAAGCCTCTGCAGCAGCCTTAATCAAATTGTGCACACACCGGACAGAGGACACAGTCAGGAAAGAAACAGTGAGGATAAGAGAGTGTGTGTGGGAGAGAGACAGACGGAGAGTGATAGAGTGGGAGATTGAGAGAGAAGAGCAGGTCACAGAATGAAAGGAGGGAGATATGACACTGGGGCGGTATTTAAACAATGTGAAACTTGGAGACATAACATTTTGCGATAAGACACAAAAAGATGGAGCTAGAAAGGCCTTCGGTTTTCATCAGTGTCTCGTCAAATCCTCTTCAACAGCTGAAGTCTGACCGCACAAATCGGATTCAGTCACCTGCAACTAGCGGACGCTGTGTAAACACCAGATTGTAGTCACTAATCCACTTTGACCTGCAGTGTGAATGATGCATGTTGGAACACTGTGTCGGAGTGGTGGGCAGTCCTGAAAATGTTAGGGAACCTCTGGACTAGGTTTAGATCAAGGTTTCTGACACTGTACAGTATGTCACACTGCTGTACATAAAAACACAAAAGAAATACACTTTCCAAACTATACTAGCAATCATTTTTGACTTAAATAGCGCCTGTAATTCTGTGCTATTCAATTGAATCTCATTTTCTGCATCCTGCCCTGGTCCTGTACAGTGCATCAAATTCCCATTAGAAACTCAAGAAGCCCCAGGAGGGTTCCTGCCCACCCGACCACAGTGACTCAGCTCAGGAATGACTCAGCGAGTCGGCTCCGATATAAGCAACAGCAGAGCACAGACCACACATTCTCAGAGACAAGAGCCTTACGAGAACAACAAAACAATGGATTCTCAGTCCAAAGAGACGCACATTTAGAGGGCAGGACTGGGTAATGTTTGTTTATTTGAGCTCTGAAAATGCTCCTATCTCTTGAAATGCTTGCTGCCTCTTGTGAAACGAGTCTCAGTTTTGTACTACACACTAATACTATAGGATATACTGATCTTAATAGCATGTGTTTGGCAAATCTGACTGCCACTGCAAGATGCTGTCACCCCTGCACTTGGGTAGATGGCCACCATTATACTAAATTCTATTTTACAATGTGGGTGCAGTAGTGTCCATCAACTACTCTAAAACACTCAAAAACTAGTACTATCATTCATTATCTATAACCGCTTATCCAATTCGCAGTGGGTCCAGAGCCTACCTGGAATCATTGGGCACAAGGCAGGAACACACCCTGGAGGGGGCGCCAGTCCTTCACAAGGCAACACACACAGTCACACATTCACACCTACGGACACTTTGGAGTCACCAATCCACCTACCGACGTGTGTTTTTTTCCATGGGAGGAAATCGGAAAATCCGGAGGAAACCCACGCAGACACAGGGAGAACACACCACACTCCTCACAGACAGTCACCCGGAGCGGGAATCGAACCCACAACCTCCAGGTCGCTGGAGTTGTGTGACTGCGACACTACCTGCTGTGCCACCGTGCCGCCCAAAAACTAGTATTAGTGTTAAGTAAATAATTTAAATGGATCCCCCCCCCCAAAAAAAAAAAAAAAAAAAAAAAAAAAACGGACTAATTGGTGCACAATATTGAGAATGTCTTTGCTTCTCCAGTTGAGGATATTATGAAATACTAAGTACTATTTTTAATAATGAAATATCCAATTTAAAGGTTAACCTTCTAGTTTTGCTTAGATGTAATCTGGGTCAGTCCTACAGTTATTATATTTACGCTAGCATGCTACCCTGCTAGAAAAGAACAGCACAGCAAAACTAGCATATGCTATGTTTTAGACCCTGGTACACCGATCAAGGGCATTACCCTGCTAGGTGACCAGCTAAACCAGTGCCAGACCTACATAAATAGGCACTGGTTTAACCTGCTGTGTCTCAGCAGGGTAAGCAGATAATATTTTGCTAGCACATATGCTAGCATTGTCTCATTTCCGTTCCAACCATTCAAAGGTCACACAGTTAATGGAATGCAGCAGGATTGTTTATTACGTATTGGGACAGTTTTTTTCAAAGAGAGAATGGACTCATGAAAGTCTGTGGGTTGCCAGGTGCAGTGTAAACCAAACAGTGTCATCTGAGAAAGGAATTAGGATCAATTAAGTTAATCAAAGATAATTAATTAATCATCATCTGAAGGGGATGGTGGTGAAAGCTGACACTTTCACTCTTCCTCAGGGTCAGGGGTCTGGGGTCAAAGCTGACAGAAAGTGCCCTCATTGAGGGTGGAGGGGATTTTTACCCAGAGATTCTTACTCTCTTAGTAATACTAGCCATCATGCTAGCAGCTGCTACCACTAAACCCTTGAGCTTTAACACAACACTGTATATGCCCAAATGTTTGTAGTCACCCAGCCACATTTAGTCACATGAGCAAAAGGTACTGAACACAGGTCCATCACTCCAGAGAACACAGTAAAACTGCTCCACATCTGACATATCCCATTTTGTTTCACTCAAGCTTTATGCTAAAACTTACAAAATAAAAGACCTAAGACTTTTATGTTGAAATGTATTATATTTTTATTATGGTGTATTTGTGACAACAGATAACAGTATATTTAATTTCTACAGGAGGAAATACAACTGTGTTTATCAGAATGTGTGTGTGCAAGTGTGTGTACCTTAGTGAGAAGCCTGATTAGCCTTAATCAACTAACAGGATTATGGGTAGGAGGATTTAGAGCCATGAGTGAAACATAGCTCTTCTCCCTCTCTCTTGCTCTTCCTCTTCTCACAGTCCTGTCTCTCTCTTGGGCAGGAGACAGGGTTCTACACATAATTTTACACCAGCATACAAACGTGTCTCCTGCCTGGAGCCATAAACCAAGCTAAGCGCTCAGTTGTCCTAGCTCATAGGGGATCATATGAGGTGATTAGAGGAAGCTATCGTTTGCTTTGTGGACGCATTTGCTAAAGCAGAACATGCACCGGAAATCCTGCTCCATAAAAAAAACCCAGAACATTAAAACCTGCTGATTGAAAGAGCATGACTCTGCAGTGCTGTGCTGTGTCTGCTTCACTGATGAAACTCATTTCCTAGAGACTCCTGGCCATAGCTGCTAGGCTTGCATTACACTGCAGGTCAAAATCCTCACACACTTTGCCTCCACCCTTCTCAGTAAATATTTTCTGGTAATGTTTGACACAACATTATCTATAAGGACCTATCTCTAATGTTTCCTTAAAGGAAAGACTGTCCATTCAGTGGCTTCTCCGTGTACATGACTAGCTCTCGTTCTCTCTGAATGTAGCATGCCCTATAAATCCAAAACTAAACCATGTAGTAGTTTCATAATCAAATTTGATGACTTTGTGCAGTTTTGGGCTCAAATAATTCAGCTACTTTTTTTCAGCTTGACTTAGCTACTGCATATCTCCATGGCAACCAAGGGCTTTTCCAGCATTTTCCTGGCTTTACTAAAGGGTTGTTTTGCACTGCTTACTAAAGGGTGGGACTATCCTCATAAACAAATGTCATATTTAGCATCACATGCTTTCTATTCATTTCAGAACCAGTGACCTGTCTCATCCTTCTTTAGAAAGTCTCCGCAATATTCATATTTCAAGATGGCTGCTACTTCTATTTGAAGCTAGGCTCTCTTTTTTTGTCCATTTCTATAAACAATTGTTTATGGGTTTTTAAAACCACAGGAGATGTGACATTGTATGATTGTGTGTGATTATTTATACATGCTAATTGCACAATCCATGCAGCACAATCTTCCATTACTTTTTATAAGTTACTGGAGGCGGGCGGCACGGTGGTGCAGCAGGTAGGTGTCGCAGTCACACAGCTCCAGGGACCTGGAGGTTGTGGGTTCGATTCCCGCTCCGGGTGACTGTCTGTGAGGAGTGTGGTGTGTTCTCCCTGTGTCTGTGTGGGTTTCCTCCGGGTGCTCTGGTTTCCTCCCACTGTTACTCAAAAGTGTCCGTAGGTATGAGTGTGTGTGTTGCGCTGTGAAGGACTGGCGCCCCCTCCAGGGTGTATTCCCACCTTGCACCCAATGATTCCAAGTAGGCTCTGGACCTACCGCGACCCTGAACTGGATAAGGGCTACAGATAATGAATGAATGAGTTACTGGAGGCAGTAAACATGCCTTAGCAGCACCTGTAATCGTAAAACTTCCACCTCCATGTTCCAGCGCTAACCCCCTCCCTCCTCTCTAATACACAGCAATCATCTCCTAAAGATGAAGATGAAGCTCGAGCTAATGCTGTTACACAACAGAGGTTTGCAGGCCTGAGCAGTCCTAGAGCTCTGAATAATCCAATTAAAATCCAACCAAATTCTATAGCTCCAAAACATGTCATCCATTTTATATATTCCCCCTCAACTCCAGCAGAGGAAAACCCTTATAAGAAATGATGTTCACTCTGTGGCCATCGTGAGAACACCCCTGTAATTCCCACTCATTACAAGATTAGACTCATAGCTCTTTGGATGGAGATGGACCTATATTCCCACAACTGTAAGCTACAGGAAGGTTTCAAAACATGTCTGACATCACCGGTGAAATCTGACAAAGGTGTTTTTCAATGCTGAGTGGTACAAGCTTTCCCCATACGTGTGTTGACCTTGTGATCAGTCTCCTATCTCAGTGTCTGAGTTACTGATACTGATACTGAAAGGGAAAGGAGAAGAAGGAGAATGGAGCTATAACGTCTTAATCCACCATGTTGTTGTTTTGGTGTCCTGGGAGGGGCAGAGTTGTTGTGTTTTCTTTATTACAGACTCTTGACTAAAATGACCTGCATCTTTTGTGAGCTAAAGGCTAATCCAGGCTGCATCTGCTCTAGGTTCTGGATAACTCACATCTGGGCACCAGTAGCTAATTTTAAGTAGTGGAAAATATGAATCTGGGGCAAATCACTGTCAATAAATGCAACGTGGTTAGGCTTTTAATGCCAAATCCAGCCCAGTACATAATAGATCAGGTTTAAGTTTATTCATCTGCCCAGATTTAAGCCAAAAACAGATTGAGGACGCTAGTAGAAACAGCGATATTGTGGATATATTTTCCTCCTCCCTCAATCCACGGCTGAAAGGCCCTTGAGCAAGGCACCGAACCCACAACTGCTCCCTGGGCGCCGGTGATGACTGCCCACCGCTCACAGCCCCTAGTGCACTAGTGTGTGTGTGTGTGTGTGTGTGTGTGTTCACTGCCACAGATGGGTTAAATGTTATAATATATGGGTTATATATATAATTATTATTTAATAACTAAGCCAAACACAGTGGTCACTGCCATGATCCCCCATGTTGTGTAATGCAGATGTGTCATCTAATCCACATACACAAAGTGGACAGAACTAAGCCTGGTGACAATGATACAGATGCTCGGTTGACCACTATTATAGAATGCACCCATACAAACAAGCACACATCACTCTATTTACTGGTCAGAAGCCATTTCCTGCCTTCTCTGCCTTTAAATGGACTTTGAAATGTGTCGAACATTACTGTCCCTCACCATTCACCGGCCAACAAAGCCTTCTGGATCTTTCTCTCAGTAAACTGTACAACACAGACCTGATATGTGAAAGAACACATTGTATAAATACTCGTCACTCCACAGCCACCTACAGTTTACAGGAGCGGAGTTCTGCTGAGTGTGTGTTTATGTGTGTGTGTGTGTGTGTTGGGAAGAGGACGGAAAAATAGGACGGAAAGCTGTAATCATGCTCAGGATTGCAGCCATCAATTAAAGCAGTATTTCATAAAGAAATCACAGGCTTAGACTCATGTGCAGCTGCTTGTCTGTGCACAACTGAATGCTAGTTAACACTCTGATATCTAATGATGCTGCTGAACAATAAACCAACATTCAAGTGAATGTGAGGCGGTGTGATTTATGACGGACAGACTGAACACAGAGGGTGGGAATTATATTTATGATGAAATTAACCCTAGAATAGCTGTAAAGACAGCAGTTTTTCTCATGTGTAGGGGTCACACACACAAACACAGACCCTAAAAGCAGGGTGAAATTGTGCTGAATGATGGGTAGCAGCAGCTTGAAGTGTGTGTGTGTGTGTGTGTGAGCTAGCAGAGTTAATCTGTCCCCTGAGCTCAGACACAAGAGTATGTCTGTGAAAGCAGTGTGTGTGTGTGTGTGTGTGTGTGTGTGTGGAGGGGGGGTGGCACCCGGATCTGTCTCTTGAGAGACACTCAGGAAGCTCTCAGACTGGGGGAGCTCTGATTACACTGTGAGTGTGTGTGTGTGTTGTGTTTGGTTCTGAAACCGCATGCCACACACTACACACATACTCAAAAGTAGGAAGTCTAAAGTTGCCAACATGAATTTCCAAAGAGACCTAAATGACCATTTACTCTGCTCAGATTTTCCAGTGAGATGCCAGAGCTTTCATAGAGACACACTGCATCCCACATGGCAACACTGAACAGTACCTAGCAACAGTTGCTAGGCAGTGACAGGACAGCTAAAAAAAGAGGTGATTGGTCCGACTGAGTCAGCTGACTGATGTTGGCAGAATTTAGCCACACCTCCAAGCTTTACACACAACCAATATGTATCTATATGTGTGTATGTTGCAGGACCACTTTTCATACGCCTTAAAAGACGTATCATTCAATGCCACTGTTAATTTCTGAACTCAGCTTCTAGTCGTTTAGTCAGAAAATGACATCAGCTTCTAGTCACAAGGAATTACTTCCGAATCTGAAGTCGAACCTGTGACCCAACCCCCCTTTTACTAATAAATGTTCCAGGGGGAAGGCATTCATCCTCATGGAGAACAGCCAAACAGCCAAATTTCAATCAGTAAACGTCCATAAATTCCACACTGAGGAAAAATAATACACTGCATTTAATGAGTACATTCACTTCCAGAAGAAGTCATGGTATCAACAAAATTACTAGCAAAGATATGCAGTCTGCACAAATATTGATACAAATTCCTAACCCCCCCCCCCACACACACACACACACACACACACATATTGTAGTCCTGTCAAAATACACTGTAATATTACAACAAATATTTGGTATACACGCAATCAAACACAATGCATGTGTTCTAAGAAAAATAACAACACTCTCCTTTACAACACTCTACTGTAACACACACACACACACAGCAAATGACACAATCCCGGACACATCTCCCAGAGAAAACACAGTTATTTCTCTCTCTCTCTCTCTCTCTCTCTCTCTCTCACACACACACACACACACACACACACACACACACACACACACACACACACACACACACACACACACACACACACACACACATATTGTAGTCCTGTCAAAATACACTGTAATATTACAACAAATATTTGATATACACTCAATCAAACACAATGCATGTGTTCTAAGAAAAACAACACTCTCCTTTACAACACTCTACTGTAACACACACACACACACACACACACACACAGTAAATGACAAAACCCCGGACACATCTCCTAGAGAAAACACTGTTATTTTCCTCTCTCTCTCTCTCTGTCTCTCTCTCTCTCTCTCTCTCTCTCTCACACACACACACACACACACAAACACTCCCACTCTCGCACACAAAACAAAAGCTGAAAACAGTTTAACACCAAAATGCCCATTTTCACTGAGTCACAGGGTCCAGAATATTTTCTGCATGAGCAGCAGAGAGAGTTAATGGCACTCCTAGCCATCAAAACAGCACTGCAACAGTGCACAAACACACACACACACACACATTCTAACGAAATACAGCATTTACCTCACATTTGTTAAACACTTTCATCTTAAACTCGTCCAGGGTCTTTCTGGAAGGTGTCGCGATCCCCAGCGTGCCACAAAGGGAGGCTGCCTTTACAGAATTGAGCACTAAACCTGGACGTTTTCCTTCAAAATAAAGCCAACATCTGCTTTTAATCATGCACATCGACAGACAAAGAGTAAATCTATCTGTCTGTCTGGTGCTGGGCAGTGTATCTCTATTAAGTTTTTAGAATTATGGGCCTTACATCTTCATCCGTTTAACATTCTGTAAAAAAAACAGCCAAATATCCGTTCACCAAGCAGTTTGTGGTCCGTTTTAAGCTATTCTCTCCTCATGGCACCCAGAGCCTGACAGTTAACTGCAGTGCATTGTTTTTCTGGGTGCTGCCGACTGTTTGCAAAGACTGTTTTCTTTCTGGAACTGGGGGACTCTCCAATGACCCTACAATTAGTTATTTATTTATGGTTTGTTTTGTGAATCCATATCCAGAGTTCTTACATTAAAACGATGTAGTTGTGATTATCAGCATCATATAACGCCTCATCTGCGGCACATATCTGCACTCAGTCTGTTACACTATGGAAAATGTGCATTCCACACAACTGAGTGAAGGAGGAGTAACTATTGCACTGCATTCAAGGAAACGTATGTAATCTCCTTCTTTATAGCTCCTCCTGACATGCACTCCTAAAACTAGGCTCCTGATTGGTTATCGGCTCGGACCTACAGTTCTGGGAAAAAAACTTTTCATTGGTATTAACAGGTAGGACTCTCATTTCCAAATGTGGTTCTTCAAAGGACTATCTACTGAAAGTGGTTCTCCCATGACCACTTTTTCTTGTTTACTTTGAAGGGAGTGTGTGTGGGATTTTGAGCGGCGAATGAAGGCTCCTTGAGGGTTAATCAGGTTTCGATTTATCTGTCTATCTACCTTTAATGACTCTGTTTTGAGCGCTTTACTCATGGCATCCTTGACTTGACGTTAACTGCAGCGACCGTCATTTAATGGCCACTCCAGATCAGTCTGAAACATGTTTACCGTCATAAACAACATAAACAGGAGGTCTCTTTACTGACAATGACTCCGACATTAATTTGGAACCTTTGCGTAGGAAGTGAAAGTGTTCAGCTGCATTCGGCTGCATCCGAAACACTCATCTGAATCGTAGGAATTCTGTCAGCTCCTCCTAATACACACTCGCACGTCTCATTAAAAACCATCCTCATCTACTGAAAGGCTCTGTACAGAACCAAAAGTGGTTCCCTTATTTTTAAGGGTGTGATAAACAAGGTGTCTGTGGACAGGTGTTTTGTTTCTATGTATGTACGTGTCTATCTGCTCCCCGGTTACCTCCAGCAGTGGCAGGTCAGGGTCCAGATGTGTGAAGCTGCTCAGGACCACCGGCCCGGTCTGTTCTCCCACCTCCAGCTTCACCCCGTCCCAAATGCTGCGAATCCGCCAAGCTCCCCCGTCAAACATCACACACGCTCCCCTCACATGAACCATCAGGGGGGTAGGAGAGGGGGTGTGGGGGCAAATACAAATCCACACCCAAAATTGTATTTAAAAATAAAGAAGAAGAAAAAAGAGAGAGAATAATCCTGGGAAAACTAAACGCAGGGTCCCATGCCTGGAATCAAAATCCGACTTTGCTTTTCTCCTGCTGCAGAGAAGTGTTAAAACCATGAACTCACTAACTCCACACACACACTCACACTGGGGGGATAGAGAATAAAGCTCTGGATCCTTCAGGCTCCGCCCACCCTCTCTCTCTCTCTCTCTCTCTCTTACACACGCATGCCCTCCACAAGCCCCACCCCCCACACTCTTCTCTAAGCATGAGGTCACTTCTTAGCAGCTCTGTGCTAAAATGAAAAGGGTCATTTAAAAGCTGTGGAGAATGGAACTGAAGCTGTAAAAAGCACCGAGTTCTTCTCACATGGACGTGACTCACACCCTGCTCCGGCCACACTCCGAGAAACACTAAGGTTACAACTGAGACAGCAAAACAAAAACGGATGACCTTAGCAGCTCACTGTTTCCAAACCTCCTACATCCACTTTACTGGAACGTACCCCCCGCTCTCTACACGACAATCGCCTCCCTTGTACTTCCACTAACGGGCCAATTTATCACAAACACCTCCCTAGTATCTATGCCCATTCATTGGCCACATTATCAGAAACACCTCACTTGCACCAAATAAACCAAGGGGACAGTGTGACTTACAAACTAAACACATGTTGACATTTATTGTAATTGCACTGGTGGAACAGACTGGACTGGAAATGCTGCAGTAATTAAACTGACATTGTACAACCCTTTATTTTTTTTTTTAATGCTCCTCAGTTCCCATTTTATAATGTCCCCCTACTTTATAGGCCCACTCTGTAGGCGTACATCTACTGCTACACTGCTACTTAGCACTGCCTATCCTCTCTGTAGGAGTTGTCGGCTATAGCTACAGCATGGTCACAGTTTCAACCCCTTTCTATGTCACGGTGACAATGGGTCGGCAGGTTGTTTGTGATGTCATAAAGGCCTAGTGATTATGATTTTGGTTGAGTGTGCAATACTTATTATTGTGCATATTTATTACTTCTATAGACGTCTAACTAAGTAGGCTGCTACTTGCATATAATTCATATATGTACAGACCCTTCTCACTTTATTTTTTATGGTTCATACTGCTTCTGTAACCCATTTCTATAACCCTGCCTCTTTATCGTGATTAACGTGTGTCTTCTCTTGTGCAGTAGGTACAGATCTGTGATTCCGCAATTTCCTTTGGGATCAATAATGTTATCTTATCTTTACACAGGTGGACAGTTACAGCACAGAGCAGACACTCTTGAGATTTTCATTCATTCATTCATTGATTCATTATCTGTAACCGCTTTTCCAATTCAGGGTCGCGGAATCACGGGGCGCAAGGCGGGAACACGCCAGTCTTTCACGTGGGACCGTGGGAGGAAACCCACGCAGACACAGGGAGAACACACCACACTCCTCACAGACAGTCACCCGGAGGAAACCCACGCAGACACAGAGAGAACACACCACACTCCTCACAGACAGTCACCCGGAGGAAACCCACGCAGACACAGGGAGAACACACCACACTCCTCACAGACAGTCACGCGAAGGAAACCCATGCAGACACAGAGGGAACACACCACACTCCTCACAGACAGTCACCTGGAGGAAACCCACGCAGACACAGAGAGAACACACCACACTCCTCACAGACAGTCACCCGGAGGAAACCCACGCAGACACAGGGAGAACACACCACACTCCTCACAGACAGTCACGCGAAGGAAACCCATGCAGACACAGGGAGAACACACCACACTCCTCACAGACAGTCACCTGGAGGAAACCCACGCAGACACAGAGAGAACACACCACACTCCTCACAGACAGTCACCCGGAGGAAACCCACGCAGACACAGGGAGAACACACCACACTCCTCACAGACAGTCACGCGAAGGAAACCCATGCAGACACAGAGGGAACACACCACACTCCTCACAGACAGTCACCCGGAGGAAACCCACGCAGACACAGAGAGAACACACCACACTCCTCACAGACAGTCACCCGGAGAAAACCCACGCAGACACAGGGAGAACACACCACACTCCTCACAGACAGTCACGCGAAGGAAACCCATGCAGACACAGAGGGAACACACCACACTCCTCACAGACAGTCACCCGGAGGAAACCCATGCAGACACAGGGAGAACACACCACACTCCTCACAGACAGTCACCTGGAGGAAACTCACGCAGACACAGAGAGAACACACCACACTCCTCACAGACAGTCACCCGGAGAAAACCCACGCAGACACAGGGAGAACACACCACACTCCTCACAGACAGTCACGCGAAGGAAACCCACGCAGACACAGAGGGAACACACCACACTCCTCACAGACAGTCACCCGGAGGAAACCCGCGCAGACACAGGGAGAACACACCACACTCCTCACAGACAGTCACCTGGAGGAAACCCACGCAGACACAGAGAGAACACACCACTCTCCTCACAGACAGTCACCCGGAGAAAACCCACGCAGACACAGGGAGAACACACCACACTCCTCACAGACAGTCACGCGAAGGAAACCCACGCAGACACAGAGGGAACACACCACACTCCTCACAGACAGTCACCCGGAGGAAACCCACGCAGACACAGGGAGAACACACCACACTCCTCACAGACAGTCACCCGGAGGAAACCCACACAGACACAGGGAGAACACACCACACTCCTCATAGACAGTCACCTGGAGGAAACCCACGCAGACACAGGGAGAACACACCACACTCCTCACAGACAGTCACCCGGAGAAAACCCACGCAGACACAGGGAGAACACACCACACTCCTCACAGACAGTCACGCGAAGGAAACCCATGCAGACACAGAGGGAACACACCACACTCCTCACAGACAGTCACCCGGAGGAAACCCATGCAGACACAGGGAGAACACACCACACTCCTCACAGACAGTCACCTGGAGGAAACCCACGCAGACACAGAGAGAACACACCACACTCCTCACAGACAGTCACCCGGAGAAAACCCACGCAGACACAGGGAGAACACACCACACTCCTCACAGACAGTCACGCGAAGGAAACCCACGCAGACACAGAGGGAACACACCACACTCCTCACAGACAGTCACCCGGAGGAAACCCGCGCAGACACAGGGAGAACACACCACACTCCTCACAGACAGTCACCTGGAGGAAACCCACGCAGACACAGAGAGAACACACCACTCTCCTCACAGACAGTCACCCGGAGAAAACCCACGCAGACACAGGGAGAACACACCACACTCCTCACAGACAGTCACGCGAAGGAAACCCACGCAGACACAGAGGGAACACACCACACTCCTCACAGACAGTCACCCGGAGGAAACCCACGCAGACACAGGGAGAACACACCACACTCCTCACAGACAGTCACCCGGAGGAAACCCACACAGACACAGGGAGAACACACCACACTCCTCATAGACAGTCACCTGGAGGAAACCCACGCAGACACAGGGAGAACACACCACACTCCTCACAGACAGTCACCCGGAGGAAACCCATGCAGACACAGGGAGAACACACCACACTCCTCACAGACAGTCACCCGGAGGAAACCCACGCAGACTACACTATACTAAAAGCTATACCAGTGATTGGACACTGTAGGTCATCTGTTGCTGCAGACATTATCCGCCTCCTCTCCCTCAGTCATGGGTCAGTTACTGGGGTCAGGTATTATTTAAAATAGTGGGCAATTCTCAACACAGCAGTGACGCTGAGGAGATGGTATTCATTACTGGGGTCACTGTCCACCTCACAGGCACTTCTATGTAGGCACTGGTCCACCAGCCCAAAACATCCAGACAAGACTGGTGTTGTGCTCAGAAACCGACCACTGATGAAGTCCTAGATACAACGTTTAAAGAAAAGCTTAGGAAACGAACAAAAGGCTTTGTTGTGAATGTGCTGCGCTCATGTTAAAGTAAAAGTCCTCCCTCGCCCCCGCACGCCTCCTCTGGACACTTCTGGCTGCTCCACTTCGCACATCTGGTGTGTGTTATGTGTAGGCCGAGGAGGCCGGGCCACTGCCAGTAAGAAAACACACTCAGGGAGCGGAGGAATGCGACAGAGGGGGAGGGAGGCTGAGAGGAGTCCAGCCAGGGGGAAGAGCACTGTGTGTGTGTGTGTGTGTGTGAGAGTGAAGAGCCCTCCCTAATTGCAAAAGCAATTCTGGAATGGATTTGCTGAGTACAGTTTTGCTTGGTTTGAGAAATGTATTCCTGCTCTTTTTCTTTTCCTAGCACACATTCCACATCAGCTCGGATTAACTGTGTTCTTTAGGAGAGACGTGTTTGGAGTGTGTTGCCGGAGAAAATGCAATGAAAGCAGATACGGGCATTTAATAACGGGCTCAAATGATACACGTGCTAGAGAAAGAAAACACATCCAAGTCCAAATCTTTTACAGGTTTTCATGGGAGAGTATGAGAGAGGGTCTGACGTTCCTGAGCCTTTGCATCAGTTTAAGACCCAAATCTGACTCGTTCTCTTAGTTAGAATGAGCTTATGGGCCGTGTGCATGGAAACCTACATGCACTCCTCTTCTTTCATGCGTTTGATGGAGCAACATGTGTGTGTGTGTGTGTAGGGGGGGGTATTAAACTTTATAAACACTTGCTTTAAAACCAGGCCCAATGTACACTGTTCATGATGTTGGGTGATTAGTTGTTAATCAAAAACACCACACCATTTCATCCCAAAGCTCTAACACTCCAGAGAACACGGGTGGGGGGTTGTTTACACCTCTCTTGCCAGAGCTTAGACTCATGTGCAGCTGCTCCAGAGTCTCCCATTTCATTACATCCTTTTCTATGGAGGTTACACAATGAACAATCACTGGATTAGGGACAGCTACATTGTTTCTCGCTCATTGTCTATTTAATCAGCTCCTCTGACCACACAGATGCACTCCGTGGTTCCGGAACTGCAGACTGTAGTCCACGTGTTTCTCTGCTTACTTTCTGGTCACCCTCAGAGAGCAGGTATGACTCGGGTGTTAGATCATTCTCAGCGCTGGAATGTCACTGACATAATGGTGTTAGTGTCTGTTGTGCTGTTACAAGTGGATCAGACGCAGCAGTGCAACACCTTCTCACTGTATCCTCAATTTAAATGCTCCAGGTTCCTCTGTTGACTATTGCAGATTTCTTCATATATGTTAGGGTCACTCTCCTGGACATGGATTGCAGTGCAGTGATGTTTAAATGTGACCATCTCTCTCCTCGCTGCTATGATTTTGACAAAACTCACTTGTGTGTGTGTGATTTCGCAGCCACAGGTGAGTTAAAAGCAGAGGCACCGTTTTATTGTACTGCTGTGTAATGACTATGCAAAGCCTGTTCATGTCCCTTAAGCCCTGTCTTTTGCAGCTACGGTCTGAGCGTTTGATCCGCTGACTGCTCCATCATCAGCGTGACTCAGCAGGCTTCTAATATCATTATAAAACTGGGCACTGTCATTTAATCCAGCACTGTCTGTCTCCAGACCTACAGAGCTTCAGCACAGCAGTTTACAGAGTCCGATCTCCTTCGGCTTTGATACACCATCAGTTACAAAGCCGTATCAGAAACAGTCAAGTCACTGTTACCTGATCAGTCCCAGCCTTTTTTTAATCCTTAGAACTGAACAGGCTCTTTTTGTTACTGTGTCTTTAAGTCCACTCTGTTGTCACTGGCTGTTTGTATTTTACCTCATTCAAAAAACAGCCGAGGTTTAAACACACCATAAAACTTTGTCAAACATTGTGATGGATGGGGACAATCTGTTGCGGTGGGTCCAGAGCCTACCTGGAATCACTGGGCGCAAGGCGGGAATACACCCTGGAGGGGGCGCCAGTCCTTCGCAGGGCGACATACACACACACACACACATTCACTCACACACTCACACCTATGGACACTTTTGAGTCGTCAATCCACCTACCAATGTGTGTTTTTGGACTGTGGGAGGAAACCGGAGCACCCGGAGGAAACCCACGCAGACACAGGGAGAACACACCACACTCCTCACAAACAGTCACCCGGAGGAAACCCTCACAGACACTGGGAAAACACACCACACTCCTCACAGACAGTCACCCGGAGGAAACCCACACAGACACAGAGAGAACACACCACACTCCTCACAGACAGTCACCTGGAGGAAACCCACGCAGACACAGGGAGAACACACCACACTCCTCACAGACAGTCACCTGGAGGAAACCCACACAGACACAGGGAGAACACACCACACTCCTCACAGACATTCACCCGGAGGAAACCCACGCAGACACAGGGAGAACACACCACACTCCTCACAGACAGTCACCTGGAGGAAACCCACACAGACACAGGGAGAACACACCACACTCCTCACAGACAGTCACCCGGAGGAAACCCACACAGACACAGGGAGAACACACCACACTCCTCACAGATAGTCACCCGGAGGAAACCCACGCAGACACAGGGAGAACACACCACACTCCTCAGAGCTGTGCCAGTGGAAAAGCGAGCTTTAAGTGTGCCGAGCCGAGTCGAGTCAAGTCGAGTCGTGCAGAGCCGGACACATGCGGTGGAAAAGCACCATAAGATGTACGAGTGAGGGCCCCACCACAGAGGCAGCAGAGGCAGTGGATATTTCCATTAAAGTGTAGACAAACAGATAGACAGACACACACACACACACACACACACACACGCGCTGTGCCCAAAACTTTGCCCTATTAGTACACTATTTGGGGTTCCCCCATTTTGTAACATTGACTGAAGACATAGTGGACAAGATTCAGTGCACTCAAACAATCCCACAATGCACCGCAGAAGTTAGTGTACAACCCATGTACAACCTGAATGAAGCCCTCCCCTCCTAAGCTCAGTCCCCTATAGTAGTGCACCCTGTAGTGAGTAACAGAGGGAATAGTAAATAAGGAGCCATTACAGACACAAGCACAGACTCCTCCATTTTGTGGAGACTAACCCTGACCTTAACCCTAACTGCTACTAGCCAAATGCTAATTCTAAAGCTAACCCATTCTCACATTAAAATTGAATGATATATATGTTATGGGAAAATGCTTCTTGTCCCCATTAGTAAGACAACCCCCCACAATGTGAGTGTGTAAGCAGATTCTGGTGCCCACAATGTAATATATATCTGGACCATACATACACACTCATACCTCGGTGTGGACTAAAGCTGATCTAATTAACTGGGCTGCTTTTATCCAGTGTAGTGGAGCCTCCTTTATAATGAAGGGTGATATCATTCGAGTGAATCAGTGTTTTACTGTAAAGACTTACAGCCCACTCTGATTCAGAAGGTCACCTCACAACAGTCCTCATCCTTCACTGCCTTCTGTCACTCTTTGCTTTCCTCCTTCGTTTCTCCTTCCTTTTTCTATCCTCCTCTTATTCTCTATCCCTCTCTCTCTCACACACTTTCAGTTATTGTTTCTCTTTCCCTTCTTTGGCTCTTCCCTCTCTTCCCCCTTTGATTTCTTCTTTTCTCATTTTCACATTCACTTTCTCTTTAGCTTTCCTTAACACCCCCCCCCTCTCTCTCTCTTTCTCTCTCTCTCTCTCTACCTTTGTGGTGGGCTTCTGTGTATGACAGCAGAAGACCACCTGTGTATAGACCGAGTGTATTGAATATTACATGATTGCTACTTATCCCTGGGTCAGTTCCTAGAAGCAGCTGCAGTTGATGTGAAGGGTCTTTCTGGTTCTCTCAGGAAAGCCCCTCTTTTACAGCATCCTTTCCCCTCAGAGCCTGGCACCACTCTGGAGGAGGGGGTTTTCCAATGAATAATCAAAGCCTCAGGGCTCCAATTTAATTACCAGGCCACAGCAGGAACGGACATAACATTGTCCAGATAAGACTGAGATACGAGGGCTTTCAATGCAGAGACGAATACCTGCATACGCAATATATTTCTGAGAAATGACGCAGGAGCTACTAAAACTGGAGGGGTTCCACACATCTGGATATTTTATCAGTTACTGTATTTGTTTAATAACAAAGTGTGTGTGAATACAAATACACATTCATTTCATGTGCTTAAGAATATAACACAGATGTCCTTTACAGCCATTTGAGCTTAGGGCTAATATTACAGTAATATAAGCTTCTTCTTTCTTCATAGTTTTTCTTCAAAGTGTAGAGTTTCCTTCCTGTAAAATGTCTTACAAGATGCAATACGCCAGACCCAACAATGCAGAAGTGCCCCTATCATAACACCTGAGCAGTGCCACAGACTGATCGACTCCATGCCGCGCCGCACTGCTGCAGTTATTCAGGCAAAAGGAGCCCCAACTAAGTACTGAGTGTTGTACTGTTGTTATATTCTAATTTTCTGAGACACTGAATTTGGGTTTTTCATTGGTTGTCAGTTATAATCATCAAATTAAAAGAAATAAACACTTGAAATATATCACTCTGTGTGTAATGAATGAGTATAATACACAAGTACCCACGCAGACACAGGGAGAACACACCACACTCCTCACAGACAGTCACCCGGAGGAAACCCACGCAGACACAGGGAGAACACACCACACTCCTCACAGACAGTCACCCGGAGGAAACCCACGCAGTCACAGGGAGAACACACCACACTCCTCACAGACAGTCACCCGGAGGAAACCCACGCAGACACAGGGAGAAGACACCACACTCCTCACAGACAGTCACCCGGAGAAAACCCACGCAGTCACAGGGAGAACACACCACACTCCTCACAGACAGTCACCCGGAGGAAACCCACGCAGACACAGGGAGAACACACCACACTCCTCACAGACAGTCACCCGGAGGAAACACACGCAGTCACAGGGAGAACACACCACACTCCTCACAGACAGTCACCCGGAGGAAACCCACGCAGACACAGGGAGAACACAGCACACTCCTCACAGACAGTCACCCTGAGGAAACCCACGCGGACACAGAGCGAACACACCACACTCATGCATTCATATTGAATTTAAAGCTTACTGGTTTTGCCTGAAGATACGAATGCTTCCAACATTCAGCTGTGATGTTATTAATTAATTCACACATTCATTTTATTTAACCATTTCAGTCCAGTGTCCAGAGCCTACCCAGAAACAATGTGCAAGGAACACACTCTGAACAGCCCACCAATCCATCACAGGGTATCTCTCAAACACACACACACACACACACACGCATTTATGGTCACTTATGAACATGTGGTTTTTGGAAGCTGTGACACTACAGTAGGGTGATGTTTTAAGACAATATTATAATAATTAATGGCAAAATGCCAGGTCTGGGGTCACGGCCGCTGTAAAAACTAAAGAGGAATGCCTGGTGGAAAACAGGCCCTCATACATTCACACTAATGACCAGCACTGAAACACACACTTTATAACCTCAGAGATGGGGCTCTGTCCCCCATGCAGCTGTGTCTAACACACACTGATAGTAAACACACACACACACACACAAATGAGGCTGTTAGAGGCAGTAACCCCACAGAGCTCCTGCGAAACCAAACAGCTGCCGGCATCTGTTCTGGATTAGGGTGAACATTACACAACTTTATTACAGCATTTAGCCTTAAACACAAGCCAGGGACGTCGAAGTGCGCACTGTAGGGCTGTTTACATTGGGCTTTCACTGGTAAAAAAGTTTGATACGTTAGTTTTAAAACTGAATGCCTCATATTGTAATACAAAGTTTGAATGAACAATAACGCTGCAATTAAAGTGACTAAAAGTTAATGCTAGAGTTGGGATTTCAATGGGACGTCTATGATTGCAGGGAAGCACTGTTCTGCCTGGTTTGTTTACGTTCAGAAGCTCTGGATCATTGTATGTTTGAGGGGGAAAGAAACGTTGTTTGCATGTGGCTGAAATGTTACTTGTAAGTTTAAAGTCACTGTTTAAATGACCACAGGAACTCATTTGTAACTTGAGGTGTGTAGTTTTGTAACACTTTCCATCTGTGTTTACTTCCAAGTAGTTAGCGCTCTCCAGAATTCAGAAACACTTCCATCTTAAGTGATATGAAATAGCAAATATAAGTCCCCTATAATACCCACCTATGGAGCAGGAATAGAGCAATATCCTCATCTCGGTTCATGTTTTTCAATGTTTGGAGTTCTCTCCGTTGTTTAAAATCTACAGAGAGCATATGGAGAAAGCCTAGCATACGGATCGAGAGAGCTTTTTTTTAATAGTCATTTACTGACCACAGTGCTTCGTCAACACATTAGACCGGTTTCAAGCGCAAAAAGACTGAAGAACAAAAAATGGTGAGGAAACATCCTCAGAATTACATTTTTTTTTTAAATTGTGTTGTTATTAAAACCCAAAAAGTGTTAATTCTCCAGATTCTGAGATCTAGGATTCAATTCAAATGTTGACACATGGATTGCAATTGCTGTTTTCACTCTGATTTACACTCTACTTCTCCCGTGATAAAATGTCTACCCACCCGAAGATGACAGAGGTAAATCAGAAAGGAACTTTGTGTCTAACTTTAGTGGCAATAAATACAACAAGATCCCGTTCTGTTCATAATGTCAAAATGTTTCCCTGTTCTTTTGGAGTTGCTTTTGAGATTTGGAATTAAGACTTACACGAGTAGTGTGGAAACAAGTTTGCTAATAATGCATGAACGCTGGCAGTATGCTGAGCATTCTAGGATTAAACCTTTATACGTGTTATTAAAAAAAAGTTATTCAGTGCAGTAGGTCATTAATTTGGGAAAACCTCCAACTCATAAACAGGAAACAAGACTCTACCCAGTCAGTAAACGTGATAAAACAAGTGATTCTGTTTTTCTTGCTTCTCACTGCTGTGCCCTCGGGTTGGGTAGACAGCAGCTTTTTGTCATTTAAAGGAATAGGCGCTGAAACCTGACATTGCTGTGGGGTTTGATCCTTGTGGCATTTTGACCAAATCAGGTCACAGACATTTTATATATGTCAACTTAATCAAGGGTTTGTTATCTATATGAGGGCACAAATTTCAGTTTAATAATAAGCCTTAATTTTACAGGGTTAACCAGATAATGAATATATTGCTAATGCCAAATATACAGCTAGCAGTCCTGCTTCTTCAGTGTTATCATTTACAGTCAATCTCTAGTTTTTTAACGGTCTAATAACCCTGAATATGTGTCCACACAAGGATAGGGCATGAGTAACAGTGTCTCTCAGGTCAAACTGTACGGTCTTTACTACTGACTTTTTTATATTTCATATTCGGATTATGACCATGGCCAGCAGTAAAGAGTCATTCATACTCTTGCCACTTCACAGTGGGCTTTTAGAGATATGACCGCTATGTAGGCAAAGCGACCGCTGGTTATCAGAGGGCACACCCCAGGAGACTCTTTCTATCTGACAAAAGACAACAGCCTTGATCTTCCCCTCAAACAGCACTGATACAGAGGAGTAGCAGGGGGTCCAGATTAGTGACAGTGCTGTCTGTATACAGATGATATCACCAGGCTGAAAGCTCTGTTGTTGGCTCGATTGTTGGGACACAAACAAATCCCTCTCACAATAGCACTCTTATAGCATGTTTAAGGGAATCACAGCAGCAGTGGTCAGTGGCTTGTTTACTGCTACAGAAAACCCAAAGAAATTATACTAATATTATGATAATTTTTCAAAAATTTCTTAAAAGAAATATTTCAACTACAAAGGCTTTTGTTTAGCTACAAAGCTAATCTAGCAAACGCAGTATTAGCAGCCATCTTGAAGCCTGATTTTCCCTACATTTTGTCATATTCAGTCACTGTAGTCTACAAACTAATTTTGAAGGCAGCATACATTCTTGGTTCTCAACAAGAAAGTAGTCTTTTTCAAGATATAGTCTCTAATTTGTAAAAAAAATCCCATGTTAGCAAGCGAGCTAGTCCCTTACTTGCCTAATTAGCAACCTGCATAACATTTTAAAGCTGTAGAGGTTAAAATATACATACAGCAGTCTATGTTTCAGTGCTGGTAGAGGTCTATGGTGTTATGGTTTGGTGCATGTCTGCTACAGGACGTCACATATAAGCAGTGTTTGAGGAAGAGAAAAAGGCTAATATTCTCAGTGTCAGTGTGAATGTGTTTACCTACAGAAACCTGAGTCCTTATTAACAACAGTGCCCACATTCCTGCTTGAAAGGCTTAAAGCAGAGTAAGCAAATGAAGGAAATACCAGCATCTTCCACAGATAAGAGAGAACTGGGTGCAGACAGTATTTATTTCTTTTTTTAACGTGGGTCATTTCAATTCCACACTATCATTAATACAGAACTAACTCATAGGTTTCATAAAAACTATTGAATAAGCCATACCAGATACTGACTGACTCACTACATGAATAATAATAATAATATGTATTATAAACAGTTATTCTGTTTGTAAAGAATCTGTGTGTAGATATTTTATCTGTGATTTTTTTGTTTGGTATAAATCTGTACTCTCTTTCACTCCCTTTCTTTCACTTTCTCTATTTCTCGCTCTCCCACTGGACTAAATTAAAGGCTAGACTGGTTGGCTTCCTTCTGACAATGCAGTTCCTTCAGTAATATCTCACTAATTGTTTTTCAGAAAGCACTTTCATCATCTGCAATTTAGCAAGACAAAAGACCAGCAGAACCCCACAAACCCTCCCCCCGCTCCCTCAGTCTTAAAGTATTTTCCCGTCTGCATCGATCAGTGCTGGCACAATAGACCTGTCTGCTGGACGTTTATGGCCAGTCACAGGGAGAAAAGACGCAGAGGGACAAATAAAATCCTGACTTGAAAATTCACCCAGTCACAGAGAGGTGTTTATGTATCCTCCTTTAAAGAGGTAGACTTTTGCTGCACGGTTTAATGTTCATGTTGTTGCAAGTGAAAGGATCTTATAAAAAACACGTATAAATTTTTTTCTTTATCTAATCAGTGTAGGAGGAGGAGTGTGTAAATAGGAGGAGAAAATACTGCCATTTTAATCATCGTGCTGTATTTGTTCCCATAAAAAAGATAAAAAGCACTTATAAATGCGTATTTATGCCATATACAATGTTATTTATTGAAAATACATGTCAACATATTTATATACATATTGATGTATATTTTTGTTACATATTAACCATAATATACTCCAGTGTAAAGCAATGGGTAATAATTACACACAAACTCTCTAAACTCCAACCTGCTGTATATTAAAACCAATTAAATACACCGCAAATTCGCTATGTTCTTTAGAACCCAGTTTTTGAAGGGCTCTGTTTTAGTGTCTAGTAATAAGAAGAAATTACCCCACAAAAGGCTAAAAATGCTTAGCTTTTCCCAATCAGAAGCAAATCTGCAGATATTCTGCCAGGAAAGCAGCCCTAACAGCAGCCTCAAAGTGGCCAAAATCATCCACAGTAATTGCTGAACTATTAAAATGATATATGCCAAAATGCATTTTTCCTTTCAGCAGAATCAAGTAAGGACAATCTGGCAACTCAAGAAAGAGGGCATTGGGTTTATTACTAAATCTACTAAAACACTTTAAACCACACAGAAGTGTAGGAGAAATGAAGAAAGAAAAGAAGGAAGAAGATTTCTTGTTATAGTTAAATCTCTAGTTTGACAAATAAATAAATAAATGGCCTATTAATTGTCTGAAATCTGTGTTTTCAGTTATGCACTTCAGGTATGAGGCTAATGTAGCTGATAGCTAAGAAACAATGGACCTGATGCCCCCCACTTAGCATTGTGCTAAACGCAGGCCTGAAATATGACTTTTTGATGTGATCCTTTTTGCAATTTAAATAGACAGCAGTATATCATACAGTGGCAGAAGTCTCAGTGGCCTATTACACCAGATAGTCTGATAGCAATCTATGTTTTTCTCACTTTGTTTAAAACTAGAGCTAAAAAGCAAATCAAGCTAACAAACACTAGCAGTCTACAGTAACCAGTTTTTTTTTTCTCAAGTAAACAAACCCCCAAAATACTCCCAAATCATTCAAGCCACATCCAGCTCTTAATTAATAGCATGCTTTGCTGATTTAATCACTGTATTACTACAGTGACTATAACTGTTTATTTTGATTACAAAGCTGCTGACCCACAGGGCTAACTATGTAGGCAGTATGCCCTAGTGTTTAAAAGCTACATTAGCTTAGTAGCTAAATTAGCTTGTCTGATTTACTAGTTGTATTGAGTAGAGATCTCTGTAAAGCTAAATGGGCCATCAAATTAAAGTATGACTCTACCTTCTTCAAAACAAAGTAGGCTTGAAGCCAATGAAATGACCTCAGACTATTGAGAAATCTGACACTAATAGCTACTGACTTATAACCCAGTCCAGCCACCACAACACTGACTAATGTACACATGTACCAGCAAAGCAGCATTATGTAAAGCTAAGTAGAAGCTATCTACTAAGAGAAGATTCAGCAATGAGTCAGTGCCATACACTACTCAAGACGTAACACTAAGAAATAATAGTGTTGTGAAAAAATTTGTTGTGAATGTGTGTGAGGACACGCTATACCAGCTCTAATGGACACACACATATGGCTTCAGTTCTGCAGGCAGACCCTTTCTAAACCAATCACTGAGGCCTGTCCATGAGGTAAATATAGCAGCTGAAGTGTGCATGCATGGGAGAATGCATATTACTAATACACTTGACTCAAAGACCACCTTCCTCAGGACTTCATAATTGGGAGGCAGAATCAATATCGGCCTCCAAAAGTGCTTAATTTGAAGGTAGGACCACCAGGAGACCAAGAGAGGACCTCAACATACAGCTTTGAGAATAGGAAATGAGGAGGTCAGGTATGTAGTGGTGTTAGACAATTTATGGCCTTGAGAGTTAAGGGAAGGACCTTAAAATGTCACTATACTGAAAAGGTCCAAATATATCTACGCTGTTGGAACTAAACCACATGGATCTCCAAAAAAAGCAGCTTTACAGGAGGCTAAAGCATGATCAAAGGCTACTTTTAAAACTCTATACTCACACATGACCACATCAGATCAGCTTTGTAATAATGCACCAACTTTTATAAAAGCTGTAATTCACTCAAAGCCCTGCGCTACACACAGTTCACTTCAGTTCATGAGAAAACCATTGTTGTTATTGTGCCTCGTTCAAAAAGCAGTCTGGGGTGAAACAGTCCTAATACATTCAGCGTGAATGAGTTCATTGTGTGAATACATGTAAAATGTTTTTCATATATGTAGCCTGTATTTGCACTGGGGAATATCCACCCCTGATTTAAAATTCTAAAAAAAAAGCATGCAGTTTCAGTTTAGATATTTTAGATTTAATATTTATATTTAGAAGGGGGGACATGGACACACACACACACACACACACACACACACACACACAGAGTTAAGATTACAGTCAGGGGAAGTCATAGAGTTAGGAGGAGGCTATAAGTCAAGTAAGTCTATTTAAGGTCTCGGCAATTCCTAAACACACACACACACACACACCGACACACACATGCACACACAAAGGCAAGTTCACCAGCCAGCTGCTTTGGTAAGTGCTGTGACCTGTTGCCATGGAAAAACTGACGGCTCTGTAAGAACAAGCTGAAGCACAGATTAAAACAAATATCTCTCTTTCAAACCTCTTAAAACTTCCTGTACCTTTAGGAGAATCAAGAGGCTTTTTGTCAGTATTGTCCTCATTATTTTACTAATTTTAATGTAGAAATTCAAAGAGTTTGGGTCTATAGTTCACAGCAAAATATAACGTATAACTTCTGCTATAAAATGAAGGAACAGCTAAAATATAGACTTAAAGGAACACTAGGTAAAGGCTGTATTTTTGTAATTCACTGTCCTGAAATCAAGGGGGAGGGGGGAGGGGGATTGGAATGGTTTTCTACTCCTCTTCCAAATTTACATAGTGCAGTTTCTGCAGTGCTGAGCCCATCGTAGCAAGAACACCGGCTTTGTTCACCCCATTACAGCACAGTGAAGCATCACAATGATTTTGAAGCTGTAATTTTAAGGTAAAAATACTTAAAATAATTATTCGTAATTCTACAATATTTGTGTGAAATAAAGAAAGAGCAAAAGCAAGTAAGCCCTGATTCGTCAGTGTGTTTATGATACACCACAAGGTGTGCTGTAATTGCTTTACATAACTAAATGAGTGCAATGCTAGTCCTGTCTGCACAGACTACAGTCAAATCCAGAGGCTTGGGAATGGAATAACTGTAGAATCAGCTTCACTCGATGGATGGACACACAGATTAACACGTTTTACAACCTACTTATGAGAGGCATGAACAACACCGGGTTTATTGATGCATGGTATAAGTTCACACCGTCACTTATATAATTCCAGTTATGTTTAAATGCTATCATTAACTAAGCTCCTACCAGATGATCGAGGACGGACAGGTGGATGTCCAGCATGCACATCCTCACAGGCTGAGCCAGAGCCCTCTGGAGACTGAAGACAGGCCCCGACTCCATTTCTGTCCACCGAGGAGGAGCCCACCTGGGCTTAAGTCACTGCCACACCCCCAGAGTTCCAGAAAAGTCCCTCAGAGGTTCCTCAGAAGTTTCCCAGGATTTTTGGAAACCTTCCTCAGCATCTTCTCATAGTTCCACAGTGTATTCACAGTGTTTTCTCTGAATTGCTTTGCCTCAAGGTCTTGTCACTTTTTCCCCTTGATATTTCTCACTCTGTTCTCGCGATCCTCTCGTTGTTTTCTTGGATTTTCCTCAGAATGCTCTCCATGTTTTTTTTTTTTAAATATCACTCAGTATGGTCCCAACATCATCTTACTGTTTTCTTACTGTGTTTATCTGTAAATTCCTCAGGGTATTGTTCCAGTATCTTCTCACTGTTGTCTCAGATATTTCTCAGTAGCTTCTCAACATCTTCTCATTGTACTGGCAGTGTTTACCCAGTGTCCTGTCCGTATATTGTCAGCATGCTCTTGGTGTTTCCTCTGCCTCTTTTCAGCGACTTCCTCTCAGGGCTGGAGGCGATATAGGAGTCAAGATAGAAGTGAGGAAGACATCCTGAATATCAGTCTTCTATTGCTTGCCTTTTATCTTGCTCTCTCTTCCCTTCCCCTCATTCTCTCTCTCGCTCTCGCTCTCGGTCCTTTGCAGCGGCTTTTGGTTATTATTATGCCTGAAGGGAGGTGTGAGAGACTAGAGGCGTCTGGGTCATCTCTCTCTTCTTTCTCTCTCTCGCTACTACCGTACACACAGTGGCAGGCTGAAGCTTGTCTATGGCATTTCATCACACACACACACACACACACACACACACACACACACACACACACACACACATAAAACATGCCAGTCTCAAGGAATGCAGGAGTGGAGGAGGAGGAGTGGAAAGCAGCAGGTATTCAAAATAAGACTGCCAAGCACGCACACACACACACACACACACACACACACACACACACACACACACACACACTTATAGACCTTTAATCTGTATGTGAATGACAGGATTGAGACTGCACAAAAATGTAAAAGTTAAAGAAAAATCAGTAAAAAAAAAAAAAATCAGCATCAGCACCTGACCTTAGTATAGTTCTTCTTGCTGAATACCATCAAATCCGCACAGCAATGTTACTAATAGCTAGTAAGTCATATTAGGGCTAAACAGCTCCTGGAGGAGTACCGAGAATAAACCCAAGCAAAGTGGAGGATTTAGGGAACACTGAATTGAAGACCAAATTAAATGGAGACAGGGGGATGGACGTCAGGAGGGTGATGAGTCACTCTCAGATCTCACATCACTTTTATCTCTCAGAGTCCTGAGGTACTGCAGTGTTTACAAACACACTCCTTCCAGAGAAAACCATGCATATTCACCTCAGGACTCTGGGAGATAAGTGGTTCTTTTACCATGATGTGATGTCTAAGGCTCTGGATATTTTTGAAAATGTAACATTTGCTCACTTCATTTTTTGAAAATATCCCCATCCAGATGAAAATGGTTACATTATCATGCCAGTCCAATAGGGGGCAATAGTACCTATATTACTATAGTACGAGAGACATCAAAACACCAAGAACCATGAGAGAAACACAAAAGTTTAATCCCATGAAAGTAATCTAGGTCTTAGTAGTTCATTATATATTTCATTATATATTTCTAGTAAAACAATATTTACATTTATTCATATGTGGGAATCTGTTGCTATCTTCATACGCTGTAGTGTTATGATTTATGTAACTCACTATTTAGGGAATAAGGAGATATTTGAATTTCAGGTAGAGACATCTGTAATGTGCGACAAAAGCATTTTTGAAAAGCTCTGTTTTTGACAACTTTTTCAGAAATCTTCATCTTGGTGAGCGTTTCCAAAAAAATCCAGTTTTGCGTGTGGACGAGGGGCAAATCCTTCATTGTTAAAAACATCTGAATCCATGTGAACAAGGCCTTGAACCTGACTCCTCAACTTCCAGTATTCCGAACCATGTATCATCCTAACTGTGAGATGCAAAACATCTCATGGAACTGGCTTGTAACCCTCTCGCTCACTCGCTCACTCACACATACTCACCCATGTTTAACAACTTCCCCACAGGGGGCACTATTTAGTTCTTTGCATTAAAGAATCACTGAAGCCATCAGCTGCTCTTATCTATCACTAATGAGAATGCCTTGGTCAGTGATGTTTTATATCACTGAACATCACTGACAAATAAGAAACAACAATCTGTCACAAAACTAATCGTATCAGCAGTCCTCTTGAAGCTGTGAATAAATGTGTTTCAGTGCTGATTAATAATGCCACCCAGACACTCTCTCCATTCTCTGAAACTGTCAACAGAAACACACCTGGTAGGTCACTACTCAGAGAAGTGACTAGTCGGTGTTATCCAAGAAAAAGGTGGAGACTGGAAGAGCAGAAAAAAAGCAGATGGTTAGATTTCAGCAGGGACGTTAGGATGCACATGACGGGATGCTTTCTGTTACCATGGAAACCAGAGAACAGCTTGCTTGGGCCATGGGGATGAAGAGGGAGAGAGGGAGAGTCTGAATAAAACGGAGAAGGTTAGCACAGAGAGAGTGGAATGAGAAAGAGAAAGTGAAAAATGGTGCAAGAGAGAGGGTCAGAGAAGTGAAACAATGGAAAAGGAAGGTGGAGAGAAACAGAGAGATGTAACAAAAATTTAGAGGGAGAGAGAGAATAAAAGAGAGTGAGAAAAAGAAGACAAGAAAAAAGAAGTGGATACTTAAGTGTGAAAGAGAGTGGGAAAGGAAGGAAGAGAAAAAAAGTTCCAGTGGAAGGTCAATGTGTTTGAGGGCAGGAAAATCCTCTTCCTCCTCCTGCTGACACTAATTCTTCACCCACTTCCTTCCAAAACAAGAAGTGACCTTTAACCTGTCCACTATTCACTAACAGCTATGTGACGTCCAGCACCTGAGACCCTGAGGTAATGACCTGGGTTTCACCTTGAGGAGAGTGTTGTTAAGGCTGTGAGTCAAAGAGCAATTGCAGTGTAACTCTAATTAGGCTAACGGTGCTAGCTAACATTACCTAGAACCCAAAACAATGAAACCATAATTTTCTGATATGTTACAGTGACAAACTGAGGTTGTTCCTTGATTATTCTTTTAGAAAAACAAAAAGAACCTGTACATAAACCAATTAAACACCATCTAGCTCTGTACCAGTTAGCCTTCGTGTTAGCATCTCAAAACCTACAGGTTAAAATAAAGCTGATAAAACAAATCTTGTTTGTTTGTTTGTTTTTTCCCCCAAGTGCCATTAAAATTAGCATTAGTCAGAATACACATGCACATTATTAATATCTACATTCAGCAAATTTGATAATGTACAACCACAAGAGCTAACAATGCTAGAAGCTAACGCATACCCTCAGTGTTTTATTAAGATTATATTGATCACTGAAGTTTTGTTGTCATCCTCCACTCAGGGTCACGGTGGTTGTGGTTGGTGTAATGTAGAGAATAGCACTGAGGATAAGAGAGCATTCCATAAAGTCAGATTTCAGAGATAGCCAGATAATTTAATCCCAAATTATAAGCCGTCCAAAAGGACTGTGTCTTACATCACCTTCTATTGGTTAGGTTTGACGTTGGAAGCAAAGTTAACTGATTAAGTAAGACATCCTGCCGAATACCTACTGAATACCTCCCAGCTTGTGTAAGCACACTATTCTGCACCAGTAAAGCCCAATTTATACTTCTGCGTACACGAGCCCTATGCCGTTGCGAGCATTTATACTTCTGCCTTGGTGTATGTGTTGCTTTGCAATTACACCACCACACCACTAGGGCTGAATCTCAAACACCTTCCTCTCTCTACACTTTTGCTGCTTTTCCACTGCTTTTCCACTGTACTCGACTCTTCTCCACGGGCCATATCTGGAACCTGGTCCCTGGAACCGGGTAAGTTATCAGTCCCAGCTCGCTCCGCGTTCCAACAGTGCCGAGTAGGATTTGCGTCAACACAACATTGGCGTAGGGTCGACACAGAAGAATAAATTGGGCTTAAGAGGCCCTGGGCAAGACTCCATAGATCGCAAGTATCTGCCTCATGCTGTAGTTGAGCATCAGTCCTGTCCATATTAGAAACATGGGGTCCTAGCTGGAGTTCTGCATGACAGAAATGAGGGTGGGATACCAGTGGCAACCTGCAGTAATCATACTGGTAGGAATATCAGCTTGGTGAACACTTGGTATTGAGCATGGTGACCAAATACAAACACACACACACACACACACACATACACACACACCTGAGCAGAATGACATGGAACATACTCTGTACATTCAGCGTAGAGGGAAAGCGGCAGTGTCAGCAGAGTGAAGGGAAACAGCAGGTGTGTGTGTGTGTGTGTGTGTGTGTGTATGTGTGTGTGGTCAACACTCAGGACACATGCCAAGGCTAAGTGTTAAGGCCATTTATCTCAAATACATTTAGCCCTCAACTCTCACACACATGTACACACGCATAATACACTCTGTAGCATACAGCTTGTCTTCTACAAATGTGTGTGTGTCAAGTCTGGACTCCAGCCTTTTTACAAATACAAATATATAGATGTTTTCATCATCCTTGGGGGATTTGGTCAACACAATGAGAAAACGCCCTAACCCATGCACCCACCCACCCCCACCCCTACCCCACACACACACACACACACACACACAAACACACATCTGCCCTAGGCCCTTAATCATCTCCATCTGTATATGACATCATTGCCTGATATGAGGCAGAAATGTGAGCTCATTGGGGCTGAAAGCTTCACTATAGCCATTTGCATGTGTTCAGATGGTGATGATGTCACACTGTTTAACCCATTCATGGCCAGAAACACCCATCTGCCCCAAACACACGATTACACACTTCTATGAGTCCAAGGACTATGGGCGGGGATGGGGTGTTATCATTCATTCATTTTCTGTTACCACTTCATCTTGTTTAGGGAGGGTGCCAGTGTCAGTCCATCACAGGGCACCACACACACACACAATCACACAATCACACAGCCAATCCAGCTCCCAACATGTGCGTTTGGACTGTGGGAGGAAACCCGCACAGGCACAGAGAGAACACACAATACCGGGGATGGCCTACAGCCTCAGGACAGCGACATTACCTGCAGCGCCACTGTGCCCCTGGGGTGCTATGAGTTGTATGTAAATGTTTAATTCACACACTGTTTATTGTTTAATACACACAGAAACCATAGTGTTCTATCTATCTATTGGCCTATCTACCCGTCTGTCTGTCTGTCTGTCTGTCTGTCTGTCTGAGGCATGTGGTATAGTGTGTTATTACAGAGAGTAAAGTGAAACTCTGGTAGTGAGTAGTGAGAGAGAAAGGTAATTAGATTAACTTAGAGAAGATACACCACACTGTGTCTGACACATCCAATACGCCTGAGAGTGTGAGTGTGTGTGTGTGTGTGTGTGTGTGTGTGTGTGTGTGTGTGAGAGAGAGAGAGAAAGAAAGACACATAGAGAGAGAGAAAATAACAAGAGACTCAGGAAAAGATCATCAATCTGCTTAAGCTAATGAGCCAAAACTTCACACCCCCAACAACAAGGGGATCACAGGCAAATGTGTGTGTGTGTGTGTGTGTGTGTGGACTGCAGTCTCCTAGAATCAAGCCACAACATCTCAGACCCAATGTGACTACTCTGAAAACGTCACCCTGGGACAGTGGGTTACCACCATACGTCTACAACCACTGTCCGCACACAACAAACAACACAGCTTCACTAACTACACACAGCCTCACATTAATACACAACAACAGCAATAAAAATATAACGAATAACAACATAATACACTCTTCTACTGGGGCATGCTGGGAGCAAAATGTGCATGGCACAGTTCCCTTTTTATACATAGAAATGATAATATATGTATTATAACGATAAATAATATAAATATATTACACATTCATGCTATAACACACACACACCACAGAGTAATTGCATAGTTCTTTATAGGTTTATCTTCCAGCTGTGAGACTGTGAAACATAACAACGAAATCCCAGAGAAAAGCACCTGGACAAAGAGTTTTTTGTTTTGTTATTTTTTGGTGGGGAATGCCATTATATTCTCACAGTTTGGTGGATCAGAGACATCTGTCTTTCTCTGAAGCAGGGTTAGGTGACAGGGCCGGTGAGAGCCATGTAATACAGGCTTTCTTGTGCGAGAGTGTGTGACTCATGAGTGTGCTGTGGCTCCTTGGTTTTATAATCCAGTGTGTGATCTGCCGAGTCACTCAGATTAGATCGGAGCTGATTGATTTCTGAAGCACATTCAGCTCTTTGAGCTCTAAAGGAAACAGAAGATCTGCATTAAGCCGCACTTCAAAAGTGAATTCTTTACCAGATTACACACACACACACACGAGTTACATAGATAGATAGATAGATCTTTATTGTCACATACAAAGTTATACAGTACAACATTGCAGCGAAATTAGCTTCCGTCTGTACACTCACAGGTGAGTGCAACAGACGCGACCGCAGCAGGTTACCCGCGCCATCGTACATATACATCCTAGTATAAGTTGGTATTTAAACTGGCATTAATAAATAACCAGTTGAATCAATAAAGCTAATGAATGCTGCAGGAAAATCTTTCAATCCTGATAAACACCATAGACCCAAACGTTAGTGTGATGGGTTCATTCAGGTACACACACACACACACACACACACACACACACACGTACACCAAGTCTTGTATGATCTGCTCAATGCCAAGTGTGGGCTAGAGGGGTGTAACCCCCCAGTGTTGGGGTGTGAAGCAGTAGAACTACATTCGCTGGAGTGATGGACATTTTGAAGAGCTTTATGTGTGTGTGTGTGTGTGTGTTTTGACTTTCAGTACGAGCGTAGAGCAGAAGGAAAACAGGTTGTATTCACAGCTGCAGAAATCCCTTGACTCTCTCTAATTACGCAACATCTTTCAGCTGGACTCTCTCAAAAACAGCTCTATCACAGACCCATAACTCAGCCCCTAACCAACCACATCTTTTATTAATTATAACAACACACAAACACAGATACAGACTGTTAGTACAAATCCCTCTGTCTGAATTTTCAACCTTTTCCAGTTTAATGGAAAACAATGGCTGTTCTTTACAATGTGTTAAATTATCACCAAAAAAAAACAGACCAAAATAAAATCGAACGATGAAGTCACTTCTGGAAACACAAAGTATCTCCCAACAGCAACAAAACTCTAAATTATTTTAGTGTAATGTTAAAGGGGACATATTCTCATCCTTTTTCCACAAGTGAACACAGTTATGGAGCCTTAATGAAACATCTGTGATCACATTTCCACAAGAAACAAACACCAACACCAACAGTCTTGTGGCAAATGAGCAGTTTCAGCGCCTGTTGAGGTTGAGCCTCAGTTTGAACCAAAAACAAGGCACCCAGGAGTGAGGCCCCAGGAGCAGAAACATAGGTTTTAATCATTTTCACGTTGCTCTCTTTAGTTAATAACGAGAACAGAGAACATTACAAAGACTTGCATCCATTTTATGTAGATCACAACCTTCACCACTGACCAACATCTTAACACTTAACACTTAATAACCTTAATAACAATACCTCACCCATTGTCCCTTCGTACAGTCGTCAGGGCAACACACAATCTGAGCTTATTGTTCCTTGTGTTGGCCATACTCAATCCATTTTGCCTGAATCTGCCTAAAAAGTCCCATTTGCACACTGAGGGAAGCAGAAAATCATATGGTAAATCCATCGACTCATTCTCAGTTAGAGGCTCTGGTCGAACCACTTTCTGGTAATTACATTTTTAACAGAAACTACAAGTACGAGAGCCAAGTTTTCTCCCTGCTGTTCCACACTCTAAAATGATATATTACCCAAATATAGGAAATCACCTCTGAAAGGAACACTTCCAGAATTCTGTGTATTTAACACTTTAAAAGGTAATGATTTATGTGGTGAGGACCAGCTGAGGTCTACAGAAGGACAAAATAAAAGTCCCCACAACGTGACGAGAGAGAGAGAGAGAGAGAGAGAGAGAGAGAGAGAGAGAGAGAGAGAGAGAGTGAGTGGAGATTTCTGTGGGGGTGAGCTCCCTCTGCTGGTGAATTGTGGTAATGCCAGTGTTTTCCTGGGTCTCTGTCCAAGTTCTTTTGGAAAAAGTAAAGCCTGTTTAACTCTGAGAACACAGTTCCACGTGTCGGCAGTGTCCTCCCTGTGTGAGAGACTATACTGAGGGTCTGAATGAAGGCAGACAGCACAGAGACAGAGACATAACAAAATGCTGGCTCAGCAGAGACGTTCACAGCCTCACATCCTGAGACAGAACGGGGACGGTGTGAAAGAAAATGGAAATCCAAAACACAGGAAGGGAAAAGAGACAACTGAAAAGAAATAAGTAGAAATTAAAAAGAAAACAAAGAACGTGTTCAGAGAAAAGACACAAACAGACAGATAAGGGTAGAGAAAGCTAAGACAGAGGGAAACAAATGGAGGAATAGAAAAGGCAGAGGAAGAGAGAGGTAGAAATGGATAGCTAGATGAACAGAATGGCACAGAGATTGAATAACAAAATGAATGGAAGAACAGATGAAGAGACAGATAAAGAGAGACTGGCTGAGAGAAAAAGACAGACAAAGAGAAAAACAGAAAGAAAGAAATGTATGCATGAAATGAGAGAGAGAGATGTAGAGACAAAGTCTGGGCCTGATTCCAGTCTCTTTTTTTGCCTCTGGAGGTTTTGCCCTGTGCTTTGTTGCCGTGGAAACGACGGCGCTGAGGCCTGTGGGGGAGCAGCAGGAGGACGAATAACTGAGAGGAAAAAAAAAACCCACAACCAAAGCTTAATGCTCACCTTTCACCTCCTTCAGGCTTTCACAGAGTAAACGATGAGCCCCAAAACAAACAGGACCCTGCGCGAGCCCCGCCACACAATTACTGCCCTGAAGAGCACAGTTAGAGGGGCAGTTTGGTGAAAAACCACTATAACAGTCATTTACCCATGATCCCAAATGGAGTCAAACAGCCAAGATATGATTAGCAACTAAAGTCCACTCCTTTACTTTTGTGCTGGAGCTAGGAGGCTAATGTTGCTAACAAGAGCTTAGCACACTAGCCTTGTGTTAGAACTTGACTTTAACACATAATCCAAGTCTTAACCCTCTTTATCAGCGAGCTTCACATAACAAACAAATCTTTACATGAATATTATACACATTTTAAACAGGCAGCTAGCACTGACTCTACTAACATAGCAATAGTTGTAGCATAGATATAAATAACATAAATGTAGCACTGAGATTAAACACAAGGACTTTGTGGAATTAAATAAGCTACAATCAAATATATAATTTAAATACAAAGTACTCGTTTACATCTCAAATTATATACCTGGGTGTAGATTATTTATTTTCATGCAAACCTTGGATGTCAAATAAATAAATAAATAAATAAATAAAATCTAAGTGGCATTTTATTTCAGTGTACTATAGCATAGCGATTTTACAGATGGTGAATTTGTGCTGTACTTTATCACGACTGTGTTTGGTTCGTCTCTCTGAGCCAAATTTTACATATAACTGAGTCCATACTCAGCTCATTTGGAACCACGAAAGAGCAGGTTCTAAAAAAAGAATCCGGTCCCAGAAACCAGGTAGCAGATTTAGCTATCGGAAAAGCACAAAGCAGAGTAGAGTCCAGTAGAGGACTGTAGGTACCATGCAGAAATAAAGCACCATCAATCTCAGTAAGTGGATATATAATGTTAATATTTGTTTGTAAAAAACTCATTTGGCTAAAATTAAAGATTTCCACAAGGGGGAGCACCCAGCACTCAATGTTTCTGTGCAGCTTCGAGTGAGAGGAAACCCACACCAGCAGGAGATCACAACAGCATTTAGCTTTCAAAACAAGGAGCAAACTATAACCTAATGAGAAGTTTAAACTCCTTAAGTGTGCAGCCAGATGTGTCTCAGTTTCAGATTCCAGATGTTCATGAAAGTTTATTTATCCTTTCTGTTGTTCACATGACATTTCAGCACCAAGTCAAACAGCTGGTGGACAAATCTGACGTCACAGGATTCACTTATTATATTTGCACTAAAGTAATCTCTCCTAACAATAAGATCAAACGGTGTAGCCCTGTCTATCAGGGGCCATCGAAATAAAACTGTGACTCACACAACGCCTGAACAGCCGGCATCTCATTCCCAGTGAAAAACCAAACATCTCAAGACACTTGCAGACTGCTGCAGGCTTTTCACGATCAGGTTACATTCTATATTCAAACTCTCTGCCCAGTTTCAGACCTGCACCAAACCTATAGGCCCACTATATACACTTTATGGGCACAAATGGAACCCTTTATAACACAGTGAATTAGGCTCATTTATGTCTACACATTGTGGACACAAACGTCCAATGGTAAATGTAATATCCATAAAACAGCATGACAAGAGATGGGATGCACTGGAGCAGCTGCATATGAGCTAAAAACCACCTGCTCAGTGCTAGAGTGGTATGAAATACTCAGCTTTGCTTGTAGAGCAGTGGCCTTCCATTCTCTGGAGAGATGAGGTTCCATCTAATACCAATAGGATGAGATGGGGTGGAGCACGTGATCTAGAACTAACCATTCAGCATCAGTACCTGACCTCACTGATGTTGTGGCTGACTCCCATCACATTGTGACGGGACACACTGGTTTTCGAGGTTTCACACGTAAGCCTGGCTCGAACTGACCCACAGAAAAACAGAGCACACATTGAAATGGCTGTGGATCAAAGGTAAAAAGCAGGGGTTATGCATGTCACATCTCCAGAGCTGATCTAGGGTCAGCGTTCTGGGCTTTGGGTTTAAATGTGTGTCAGTGGGTGGGTAGATTTAACTGCTCCTAGACCAGTTCCCTAATTCAGAGATATTTGATATACAAACCCCAGTTAATGTGTAACTACACTCAGTGTCACAACTTCAAAAACTGCCCAGAGTCCAACGGCATCCTTAGGGTCAAGAAAGAGAGACAAAAAGGCCTCAACACAAACTGTATATTAGTATATATACAGTATATATACCCCCGCATTCATGGGTATTGTTGCTCCTGGAGTAGAGCTGGGTGATTACAGTGATCCCTCGTTTTTCGCGGGGGATGTGTTCCAAGACCACCCTAATTCTAATTCTAACCCTAAAACTAATTTCACGAAGTAGAGGACAGGTTTTTTTTATGTATTTAATGAGTATTTGGACTTTTAAAACCAACCCTTTGCATTAAACAGTCATTCTATAATGTTTTTTAGCTGGAACTACATGTGATATCTTACCAGTTTCTTTAATAGAGTCATTCCTAAGCTGTGATTTATTCATTGATTATCTGTAACCCTTATCCAGTTCAGGGTCGCGGTGGGTCCAGAGCCTACCTGGAGTCATTGGGCGCAAGGCAGGAACACACCCTGGAGGGGGCACCAGTCCTTCACAGGGCAACATACACACACACATTCACTCACACCTACGGACACTTTTTGAATCGCCAATACCAATGTGTGTTTTTGGACTGTGAGAGGAAACTGGAGCACCCGAAGGAAACCCACGCAGACACAGGGAGAACACATCACACTCCTCACAGACAGTCACCCGGAGGAAACCCACGCAGACACAAGGAGAACACATCACACTCCTCACAGACAGTCACCCGGAGCGGGAATCGAACCCACAACCTTCAGGTCCCTGGAGCTGCGTGACTGTGACACCTACCTGCTGCGCCAAGTAATTTTCACTCGGATGTGGACATGAACAATACATGTCTCGTACGTCAGAAATACTTGTAAATGATATATTTTGTCACCTACAGGCCCAGTCTAATACATGTAAATAATAAAAAAAAAATACCTTTAATTTACACATCTTTCACGGTTTTCCTAGATTTTCCCTCAATATCCGTGATATAGCGGCCATAAGCCCCTTTGAAAAAAC
>NC_089814.1:7007431-7147431 GCF_029633855.1 Hoplias malabaricus
GAGAGAGAGAGAGAGGAGAGAGAGAGAGAGAGAGAGAGAGAGAGAAGGAAGAGAGATACAGAGAG
The DNA here is from genome assembly GCF_029633855.1 of Hoplias malabaricus. Lineage (NCBI taxonomy): Eukaryota > Metazoa > Chordata > Actinopteri > Characiformes > Erythrinidae > Hoplias > Hoplias malabaricus. The sequence continues at coordinate 7,007,497 of NC_089814.1, forward strand.
AGAGAGGGAGGGAAACAGAGAGAGAGAGAGAGAGAGAGAGAGAGAGAGAGAGAGAGAGAGAGAGAGAGAGAGAAGGAAGAGAGATACAGAGAGAGAGAGGGAGGGAAACAGAGAGAGAGAGAGAGGAGAGAGAGAGAGAGAGAGAGAGAGAGAGAGAAGGAAGAGAGATACAGAGAGAGAGAGGGAGGGAAACAGAGAGAGAGAGAGAGGAGAGAGAGAGAGAGAGAGAGAGAGAGAGAGAAGGAAGAGAGATACAGAGAGAGAGAGGGAGGGAAACAGAGAGAGAGAGAGAGAGAGAGAGAGAGAGAGAGAGAGAGAGAGAGAGAGAGAAGGAAGAGAGATACAGAGAGAGAGAGGGAGGGAAACAGAGAGAGAGAGAGGAGAGAGAGAGAGAGAGAGAGAGAGAGAGAGAGAGAGAAGGAAGAGAGATACAGAGAGAGAGAGGGAGGGAAACAGAGAGAGAGAGCGAGAGAGAGAGAAGGAGTGACAGGACAAGCAAGAGAAAATGTGAGAGAAAGTGAATGATAGGGAGTAAAAAATAGCAACAGAAAAAGCAATGAATGGAGGGAAACAGAGAGAAAGAGAGAGAGAGAGAGAGAGGGGGGGGGATACAGAGTGAGAGTCTGGGGTTTTTGCTGAGGGTAAAATAGTGGAGTGTAAATCAGTGACACTGACCAGGGTTTTCTTGCTGGTTTCCATGGCGACTGAAATACCTGCACAATTCACTGCCAGCCTCTTTTTTCTTTTGCTGCAGCTCATCACGACGTGGTTGTGTGTGTGTGTGTGTGTGTGTCTCTCTCTGTGTGTGTGTGTGTGTGTCTGAATGTAAAATGTGTGGGTGTATTGTCCAGTTAATGAAAAGTGTTCTAACCAAATTTAGGCTGTGTCTGAAACAGAAGGGTGCAACCTTGATGCCTTGATGCCTTGCTGTCTCACAGGTCAGTGCCTTAAGAGGCATTTTTGTAACAGAGCTGCATTAGAGACGCAGAAATATTTCACCACATTACCAGGACACAGGTACACCTACAGGGCTCTCCTTTACAGACACTGGCATAGAAAACAGGCAGCGTTTATACAAACACTGATTTCATACACGACACTCTGCCATCCGCCCTCTGCACACTGCCTTAGTAGACAGCATTCCACTCATTTCAGACACAGCCCTCATCTAATACCTGTCCCATGTAAACCCTAACACACCAGGCTGTGTTTTCATAACCACTTCATTTATTCACCTGCTGAGGATCACAGCTGTCTCCTCCCTCAACATTCACAGCTAAATACTAAACCGCCCTTGAGTCAGGAGGCACCACCCCCTGATGAGCAGGGAAATGTGGATTATACTGTTGTGTAATGATGGTCAATAAAGCAACTATTACAATTTAGACTATGGGAGAAAAACGGAGCACCCGGAGGAAACCCACACAAACACAGGGAGAACACACACCACTCCTCACACTGTATGAAAACGTCATGAACAGATCAGCAAGAACGACACACACACACACACACACACACACACATCTCCACTGTGCACCGGCCAGGTTCCGCGTGCCATAACAGCGCACAAAAGACGAGGCCTCGTGCCAGGCCTCTAATCCTTTTTTTGTGAGGACTATAGAGGGATGATTCCCAGCCTCGGGCTGTTGTCTGAACTGGAAGAGCTTTCTTATGCTAATTTATTTTAATCAGTTCTAGCAACTGCGTCCAAACTGCGTCCGTTTGTTTGTCCTGCTCTGGATCTCTCCCCGCTCCTTGACATCAGGAAAATAAATAACAGACCACCAAGCTTTTCAATGACACAGATTCATGCTCACATCTGTGAGCTGACCCTAATATCGACGGGTCAGGTGAGAACATTTAAAGGGGAAGTCCATGAAATGCGTTACAATTCTAGATAAATACACAATTAAGAGTTACACAAAGTCATCCAGGTCAGAGAGATGTGAAGTGCTCGGTTCTGGAAAAACAAGGGATTGCTCACGGTGGTGGTGATAGGAACCAGACGTCTGAAGAGTCCAATGCCTCTAAAAGCTCCTCACAGGAAGCTATTACATGAAATAGTTATGAATGCTGCATGATGCTTGAGACATGCTTTGTACATTAGTTTGGGGCTAATACATATTTATTATAATCCAGTTACGGCAGAGGAGTGTTTGTGTATATAGTATATAAGCGGAGAGTCGATAAAATGGCTATTTTCCTGTAGACATCTTCACAACCCCTGGTTACTGTTCCCCTTTAAACAGTGTGCTTACCTGTGTATCCAGCATCATCATCATCATCTAGGATTCATAGCCCCTTCTTCACTGTGTCCGGCCTTGAGTTTTCAGCACCGAGACCCTTACAACTCCTCATCCAGCTCTGGAAGCCCCTCAAACTCCACATATGTCGGATGCTGGGCCCTAAAAAAAAAAAGCAGAAAGCCTGGGAGCATCCAAGATGGAGCGCTAAAGGGAATCCTGGCCCCGCAGCACTGGGAACCCCTTTGAAAAAGAAACGAGATATGTCCGTGACGGATGACGGAGGGCAGTTCAAACAGAACGCAGACAATGGAAAAAGCCCACTGCTGGTATATTCCTCCCTTTAACGCAGAGTGTGCCCCAAATATAATCCACATTCAGTGTGGGCTTAGGGTCCGGAATAAATTTAATAAAATGTGACAGGGGGAAAACACGAGCTGCTGGAAAAACATGACCTCAGATGTGTCCCTTTAATGCCATTTTCATTCCACATCCGGACGAATGTAGGAGCCACAGCTGTGCTTCAGGTGGAATATAGGCCAAGCCTTATGACCTGCTGTAGGCTGCTGTACTGGTCTTTAATGAACAGCCAATGAACTGTTAGAAATAAGTGCTGTGCTTTCAAGTTAAGCTTAATGTCATTTTCTTTCATCCGCTGGTGACGTTAGAGACCTCGGAAACCACAGTGGCTGTGTGTAGAGGTGGAAAGACCAGAATTAATGCAGATATTAAAGAGATCCAATCAAAAATGGCCCTCTTTTTTAAGAAAGTGTGAAAAAAAGCAAGCCTACAAAGCCCACATTGAGGCAAAGCCAATAGTAGGTTAGTGTGTATTTACTTAAAGGGGAAGAGAAATCAGGTCAGGGCTGGGGGTGAAAGACTGGAGCTTGTCTGCAGCATTTTCCTTTCTTTTCCCCTTGTTTTTCAATTCCTTTTTCCATTCCCAACAATGGATGCAGATTTCCACATGAGAATGTGTCTTTTTTTTTTTGTCCGTCTCCTAAAAATGATCTGGAAACCCCAGAGAGGAAGGATTCTATTTTTAATCTCCCATCCTTCAGTGACAAAATGGACGATGACTCCGTTTTTGCTTTGCTCTCCTTTCTCTTTTTAAGGCCACATCCACTACCTGCTCTTCCTCTCCGGGCTGTACATTCGTCCTTTCCCCATCTTCCTTTTCCTCCTCCTCCTCCTTCTCTTTCTCCTCTTCTCTGAGATGCTCCCACGAGGGGAAAAACATCCAAATAAAATGAGAGAGAGAGAGAATAAAAGAAAGAAATCAGGAAAAAGTCCTGGTGCAGTCCAAGTTGGCTTTAATTTTTCCTCAAAATGAAGGAAAACCTAGACCCAAACCCACACAAGAACAAGCCTTAAAGCCCCCAAACCATCAAAGCACAGGCTTGGATCCAGCACCAATTTCCATAAGCGCCCAATACTGAAAAATATAAAAGTCCTAGTCCAGTCCACGTCTTTTTCGTCTCAAAATAAATGGGGAAACAATGAGAGTATCTCCAAACCTTAAAAAAAAACCCAAAAAACTCACAAACCCAAAACCAAGGCTTGGATTCTCCCAACGCTAACAGCATTGAAAAAAATAGATCTGATTAAAACCCAAAGAACAGAGTCCCAGTCCTGCCCACGTCTCATTTTCTCCAACAATAAAAAAGACCGAGATCCACACCCAACGCCAGGCGGGGATCACCGCGCTCTGGGCTTTAAATCTGCGGCTCCTCGCTGCATCTTCCCCGGACTGTCGAGGCTGTGTCTCCCCGCAGGTTAAACCGCTCTCACCGCTCCAATGGCGCCCTCCATTGGCCGTGAATCTGCTCCAGTAAAGAAGCGAAGGGCTGCAGCGGAACCCTAATGCAGGTTTGACCTGGATTTTCAAAACGCTACGCTGCGAGAATAATAACAAATGTAGGCTGAATGGAAGCTACGCCGGGAACAACGGCGCCGCGCGTTTTGGTGACCCCTGCTGGCCACACCCGCACACTACACGTCACTTCAAACAAAGCTGCGTCCCAATCCACATGCTTTCTTAATAGTGCACCACCAACAGCAGTTTATTGAACTGCGAGTAGCCTCCCAAACCACTTATTTCCCCTGTCCCGATTCTTGCCCCAAGCCTTAAGGGCTTTGTTGGAGTACACACTTTCGTGACGTCATAGAAGAGTGACTAACACGCGCCTAAACGTTCAAAGCATTGGCAGCTTTAAAGCGGAATTGGAACACGCCCAGCTCACTCCCATTTTACCTGAGATAACAGCACAATGCTGGGCTTATTACCCCTGACTTTGGAGTTTTAAAATGCAGTCAAAATGCTTTCTACTCAGACATAAAAAGACACTGATGACCCACTAACGACAGAGTGTGTAAATTCAGGTCGGTGCAAATGTCCATCCCATGAAAGCCTGGAGAGTATTTTCCCTCTGACAACGGATCACTCCCTGCTCCTCAGTACAGGAGGGACTTACCAAGTGATGATGACTCTTGGGACACGTTGTGTCATACAAATCAGAAGTTCCCCTAACCCTGATTAAGCCAAAACCTCAGCTAAGGCTTTAATGTTTATCCACTGGTTCTAGGAGGCTACTCAAACAGAATCTACAAACAAAATCAGTATAAATCACTCTGCGTAATATTCTGAGATTAATATTATGTATTAATATGTATTCATTCATTATCTGTAACCCTTTTCCAGTTCGGGGTCGCGGTGGGTCCAGAGCCTACCTGGAATCATTAGGCGCAAGGCGGGCATGCACACTGGAGGGGGCGCTAGTCCTTCACAGGGCAACACACTGATTCACTCACACCTACGAACACTTTTTGAGTCGACAATCTACCTACCAACGTGTGTTTTTGGACTGGGGGAGAAAACCGGAGCACCCGGAGGAAACCCATGCAGACACAGGGAGAACACACCACACTCCTCACAGACAGTCACCTGGAGGAAACCCACACAGACACAGGGAGAACACGCCACACTCCTCACAGACAGTCACCCGGAGGAAACCCACTCAGACACAGGGAGAACACATCACACTCCTCACAGACAGTCACCTGGAGGAAACCCACGTAGACACAGGGAGAACACACCACACTCCTCACAGACAGTCACTCGGAGGAAACCCACGCAGACACAGGGAGAACACACCACACTCCTCACAGACAGTCACCCGGAGCGGGAATCGAACCCACAACCTCCAGGTCCCTGGAGCTGTGTGACTGCGACACTAACCTGATGCGCCACCATGCCGCCCTTAATATGTATTATTCTTTCATTATTATATTTGAATTCATGTATAATTAATTAATGCTGAATCTAAATGTGCAAATATTTGATCAGAAAATTTCAATACTTGCATACAAAAATAACCTTGAGTGTGGGATAGTGGGGCTATAAATAGTGTTACTGCCACAGTGCTTCAGGATCCGGGGAACTGGGTTCCGTTCTTCTGTGGGGGTTATCACCAGGTGCTCCAGGTTCCTCCCGCAGTCCAACTGATATGTGGACTTCTGCAAAACTGTGCACAGGTGTAAGGAACCAGGTGTATGAAAAAGTGTCCACCTGTGAGTGGCTCAGAGGAGTGAGCGTATGGTGCCCTGTGATGGACTGGCACCCTGTATAAGTTGTGCTTTTGCCTTGCACCCAATGATTCCACAACTCCAGACCCACCATGACCTTGAACAGGAGTAACCAGATACAGATATGAACACATGAATGAACGAAGGAACGAACAGCTACAGAATGAATGTATATTTCCATGTGTACATGAAGGATTGACCACAGAGAGAAAAACAGCAAACAGGGCAAGAAGAGAAAGATAAAACAGTGAAAAAACCTGGGGATAGAGGAAGGTGACGAAAAAGACTGGACTGAAGATTAATTTAGAGAAGAAGCACACACCAGTAACCCATTGATCAGAGCTGAAATATTTATTGTGCATATGCAAACACTGTAAAAACATCGTAGAACTTCAACACTAAGATCTAGGCCTTTATACAAAACATATTAACATGCGAAAAAAAGAGGGAAAGAAAAGAAAATCCAAAATAGTACACACACACACGCTCGCAGATACATACCCTCTCACACACCCTAAGCTTAAACACATGAGACGACATGAGTGTGAGTAACATTAAACAGAGCGAGTGAAGCAATATTTGTCTTCCGCAAAAACGCTACATCATTTCTGACGTGCCACACGTCCACGGGTTAATATACAAAGTTACAATTCAGAAGAGAAGTTGCAGCCATCAGGATTCTGAGAAAAAGACAGAGCTTGATGTTATTGTGTGTTAAACATATCCAGCAAAAATACATCTGTTATTTCCAGGAAAAGAAAAATGATTAATTATAATTACAAGAGACTGGCGGTCCCCACGCCACCAAACTCCAGCGACAAAACAAAGAGATGTACTTATTTATATTTTTACAAATAAAGCATCCAGCATTTTTTGGATCTTATTTGTATCCATGGAGTCAGTATATGCTATAGATCCATACAGAGGGTCACTATGCTCAAGGTCATGTGTCACCTACAGGGGTATAAAGCCTCACTTATGGCACCAGACTCAGCTCGGCTGTGCTCTGCATCTGTTGCTTCTGCATGAGGCAAATCCGCAGCATTTGTACAGCAGGTTGTACCTACAACAGGGCACTTTTATTCAGTACCTATTTGCTCATGGTTACAAGCGAGCTGAGTAGGGAACTAAACAATGATAATGTTATCAGCGCCGTTTTTGTGATTTCCTAAGCCTGCTGTTCCTATCAAGAGCCTGATTTGTGATGTCACTGGTTAGCGAATAAGCGACCAGGCACCAGGCCCCAATAAAGTGAGTAGAGCCGAGTGGAGTCCAGTTGAGTAGTTCACACGCAGTGGGAAAGTGTCATAATTTTCTCTGGGCTAAATGCCATCACTTGCTCGTAACCGAAATCTTCCCAGATGAGTACAGGCTGTAACTGCAGCAAAGGGGACACAGAGACCACATCGTAACCCTTCATTTCAGGGGAAAAATTATTGTCTACACACTTCTGACCATTCATTTCCTTCGATATGTGCTAATATAAGCTGCATTCTTAAACATAGCCCTGAAGTGATGTCTCCGATACTGTGATGAGTTCTTTAGAAACAGCACAGCAAAGATGAAAGATGTGGGTGAGATAAAAGAGCACGTTGCCATGGTGACAGAGCGCTAATGCCAGTTCATGCTTGGCTGAAGAGTTACCGACACACTAGTGTACGTTAGAGCGGAGTAGAGTAACCGTTTGCCAAAAACCAACCCTGAAACCAATCACAGCATCAATAACCTGGAGCTGGTGGAGTGTTTACCAGACGCCAAACCGAAGAGCGAGAACGGTGACTGGCCGAGCAGCGGATGGAGTCGATTAGTCAATGATTATGGAAAAACATCAATGCACTGCTAGTTTAAAAACAAAAACACTAATCCTCGGCTCTACTATGAGTCCCACTATCAAGCTGAGTCTCAAAGACTAGGCTGCATTTTTTGGCCGTTACGTCCTCACTGTCCTAATAGGAAGGATCCTTAAAACGCAGCCTCTCGGCCTTCACTCAGACTTTGAGGACCAAGAAGCACATTGCAGCCTGTGCTCCGGAGCCAATGCGTTTTGTAAAGAGGAACGATTTTGGAAAATCTCAGAGTGTAGGAATGAGCACCCTCCATTTAAGACAAAAACCTACCAATCAACTCTCGAGGGCATGCAACGGTACTGGCTCAGCGCTTATTCGAAAGTAGGCACATTGAACTTTTTACTCTGTCTGGCGAAACATACATCACTGCAGTGGAAAAAATATTGTTAAGCATCTTATAACAATTTTCCTTGAAGCATTTAATAACTAGTAAGCAAGATATCCGAGTGTGTTTGCCAAATGCCTACTAATTTGTTTTCAGTGGCTGTGTTTTTTTTGCAGCACAGTCCTGGTAATTGCTTGCCCCAGCAATGATGCACAAGAACAAAATTCGGTGGATATATTGCACGTTGGTCAAGTGTCCATTTGCTGTCAAAGTAGGCGGTCTTTACTGTGTTCAATGGCACAATATTCCCAAATTATGAAATAAAAACACACAGATACTTAGCACTTCACTCATTCATCTCCTGGGCAACTGGCCCCAATGGCACCGTTCTTAAAGTCACCCTTTCACTCAAGTTCCATTACAAAAGTGCACGTTCAGACAGCACTGTCTCTGTAAGGCCTTTAACTCAGCTCTGTTTTTCCCTCTTTCTCAAGAACTAGGCGCGTTGCCACTGCAGCTGTTCTGGCGTTACTTAATGTGGAGCTACAATTTCATTTTTCTCTCAAAGAGAAGGAAGCTTCAGGCAGAACCACAGTGAGGTTTCTTCAGACTAAACCTTTAAAAGGCCCTGTATATAATTTGTTTCTATTTATTAAAATCCATAAATCTCCTTGAAGCTTCATCTATGGCGCTACGCAGTGCTTTTAAGACAGATATCTTGTTTATTAAAAGGGGGTTCTATTCTGCCTCTTTACAAAGCTGCTCATGTCAAATCATCGCTTATAACTTCAGCACGAACGGGCGGAGGAAAACTGTTATAAACTGAATGAACTCACAGACGTAAATAGGGTTGTTTCTATGACTCATCTCAGACCTTGCAGCCTAGTTTCCATAAGCTGTGCGCTTTTGAAGTTTTAACAAAGTTAAATACATTCAATTAATCAATTAAAAATAATCAAAGACCAGTTCTAATTTGGGGTCTTTACGAGAAAACATTTCGCCATCTCAAAGACCTTAACCTGGCTCTGAATGATTCTTTAATCCCGACTGTCAGTTCATATATTCACAATAGTGTGGGACAGTCAGGAGCAGCGCTGCGTGAGTCTGAATTCACCAGGTTCAATGTCAAATGTCGGCTAGAGTGGCATAAAGCCACTCTAAGGGGAAGGAGACAAACGCCATGTCAATCCACGTCATTCCAGCAGAGACACTGGGGAAACAGCTGTCCACAGTAGGCATCGTGTATGTGATGCTCTACTCCACGTGAAATGGAGAGTTGGTATTTGGTGCTGTTGTATTTAACAGAGCTGTGATTTCTCCAAAAATCCTCCATTAAAAAAGTCCCACAGATACTGTGTGTGTTACTGTCCTCTCTCTGCCCCCTCAGCCCTCCTCTGTCACGCTGACCTTACTGATCTAGAACCAAGTTTTCAGTAAAAACACTCAGCACCATGTGTTAGCAATCACACACTGGGAGAGAAACAGTTACACAACAGCTCAGAGGAGGACGAGTGGGAGGAGAGAGTTACAAGAGAGAGGAACAGAAGACTGGCAAAATAAAATGAGGGAGAATAAAAATGGCGGAGGAGTGGCAGATAAAAAGTGTGTGTGTGTGAAAGAGACAGTAAACGACAAAGAGAGAGAGATGGAAAAAGAAGAAGAAAAAAGAAGAGAAGGGGAATGAGATGAAGAGAGAGAGAGAGAGAGAGAGAGAGAGAGAGAGAGAGAGAGATGGAAAAAGAAGAAGAATAAAAAGAAGAAGAGAAGGGGAGGGAGTGAGATGAAAAGTGAAAACCAAACTAACAGGAAAAAATCGGAAAAAGTGAGAGAGACAGAGAAAAGGAAAGAAAATGGAGGATACATCCAGTGACACACAGTGATGGAGAGAGAGAGAGAGAGAGAGAGAGAGAGAGAGAGAGAGAGAGAGAGAGAGAGAAGACCTTGAAACTCTTTGACTATCTGACTTCACAGTGAGAACAGGCGAGTGTTATTGTGTTTTCTCTACGGAGAAACAGCTACAGTGTTTAAAGCCTGCGGAAAAACAGTTCTGATGGCAACACGGCACAGACACTGTCCACATTCTTCAGACAAACAATGACTGACCTGTCTTTCCTCCCAGCTCAGTCCCCACTACATTTAAAGGCAAAGGAGAACAAACTCTCTATTATTAGCCACGAATTTGTTGGTATTAAATACCTCACAACTACTGAAAGCATTATGAGGATTATTTAGAGGAAACCAATAACACACGTAAATAACTGGGGCAGTGTGTGTGATGCTCTGAGAATAGAGTCCAATGCCTCATTTTTTTTTCCTTTTGACATCACAATCAAATAGTTATTCATTTGGAAAAATTGCAGGCACCATTCCACCATCAATTAATTTTAAAAACAAAGTTACACATTAAAATATCCGGAAGGGGCCTAGAATTAAAAATACATCTCTTGAAAATTTGCTGCTATTCCCCTTTAAGACTCGTCAGGCCACTGAACCACAGTCTCATTTACATATTTCTTCTGTGACGGTGCTGAGTGTACAACCAGAACTGCAAGGAGAGGTGGCTGTGTGACTGAGGGACATGCAGCGTGCTGACAACCTGCTGGAGTCTTGAACACACATTTCTTTACAGTGCTGATATGAGAGATCATCATCCTCGTAACAACGCCCTACAAATGTATGAACGTGATGAAAGGGTGGGGAGAAGGAAACGCCTTGGACTCAGAGATAAACACACAACTGCCCAGGCATCGATAGCCTGAAGAGACTCGCTGAAAAAGCACAAGAAAGAAAGTGTCCATGCACAACTAATGGATTTCGTACCACCTTAACTGAGCCGACACGTGCTCATTCAGAGACGGCTCTGCTGACAAACAACACACACACAGTTTGATTAACTGAAAGACTACTGTGATCAGTGAACGCAAATTAAACACAAACAAATACTGTCATACATAAAATAAAACGTTAGTGTTAATATGATTAAGAACATAAAGACAGAGTGAGAAAGCCCTATCACAATAAAACCTTTAGCGACAGCTACAGGACACCGCACAGGTTTGATGACGTCACAATGAGAAATTAACGTATGGAGGAAGACAGCTAATTTAAATATTCATGTGATTTCGTTACAGATTCTCCATATGCCTTCAACAACACACACAAATACCCCCTTCCACAGCTACTCTGTATTTCAACAAGAAAAACTAATTTTATCCGTGGTCCTAGCACTAAATAATATTTTAATTAGACGTTTCAAATCATATTTTAAGTGAAAACAATCATGAATTCCTCTACGCCTCATTTGAATTACCTCCATCAAGTTGTGAATCTAACAGAGCCAGACAGTCGCCATGGAAGCGATACACTGTGGGCGGGGCTTAGCTGGGCCACACGCAAGTAGAGGAAATGGATTCTAAAACTTCTTAAAGACAACAGGACGTTAATAAAGAGACCGTGCTGTCAACCTACATTGTTCAATAACAGCGTCCGAGCAGCTCAGATCAGAACTGTGTGCATTAACTCATTACTGTGATCCATAACTGATCAGTAAACACAGAGACCAAAAGCAAACGTTTGTTCTCTAAAGATCCCACAATGCTTAGCTTGACGATTTAGGGCTGGTTATTAATATCAGCCATACTCATCCATAACTGCTACAAAAACAACCAGCACACTGGCCAGATGCATGCTGGGAAACTCAGCAGTGATACATTTCAGGAGAGTAAAAACCAATGAAGAAATTAATGGAAATAAAAATGTAAATAATAATAAACTCTATTGCTATAGATATAGTGTTGGCTTCCAGTACTGTGGGGTCTTCTAGAATAAAAGTCTCTGCTCCCTGTCCGACACCAGAAAAGCACTTTGGGACTTTGTGTTTAGTGGTGTGAGGTGACGTGTCGTTTACCAAGCAGTTCTTAAACCACCTGGTCTCAGAGCAGAAAAAGGTACAGCCCCTTTGAGACTGATGCAAGTGTCTTTAAAACCTTTAAATGGTGGCAATACCCTCCTTAAACAATACCTTGTGTACAGCCATCATTTAAACATAAAAACAAAACTGATCACCTACATTTTCCAAAAATTAAATAGAACAGAAAAACCCCCCACAAGAAACAGCTTGGGTTCATAAAAATAATTAAAACACCTCAGAGAAACCCTTGATTTGAGATCTGAGAAAAAGAAAAGAGGAAATTAAAAGCCACATTTTTGTGAGGTTATGGAGTGTTGTGTGTTTATATCGACTTAGGGACTAAGTGAGTGTTATTGTTGTTTACTCTACTCCGTATGAATATGTTTGCTTTTTCAAGTGTTCAGTGCAATAAAATGCTGGGAACCCCCCCCCCCCACTCCTCAACCTCCCACCAGACACACTGTCTGTAAGAGAGGGACCACCCGAGGCTTAAAGTTCTCTTTAATTGCAACGGCAAAAGGTGGGATCCCTCCCCTCTCAGGGTGCTCTGGGGCACCGTGGTCATCCTGGTCCTATGGTTACTCTCGCTGAGCGCCCAGAAGCAGCTACGAACTGTCCTGCAGTTCCTTGGCCTTCATTAGGATGGTGTGTACATCAGATATTGGGTAATCCTGCCAGAAAAGACAGAAACAGTTCAGTAAAATATATATATATATATATATATAAATAATAATAATAAATAAAAAGTCAGTCGGTCTAGACAAGTTCTGAGAGAGAGAGAGAGAGAGAGAGAGATGGGGAGGGAGGGAGATGGGGAGGGAGGGAAGAGAAAGAGACATGGGGATGGAGGCAGGGAGAGAAGAGAGAGACATGGGGGGGGAGAAGAGAGAGAGACATGGGGAGGGAGGGAGAGAGAGAGAGAGAAAGAGAGAGAGAGAAACACAGAGGTACCTGGAGTAATCTCATGTTCATTGTAAAGTCTCCTGCTAGCAGCTGATCCCGGATTAAACTGTATAAGAAAGGAGGCAAAAAAATTAGATATGCTACTGCACAAAAGACTAAAGTCATCTTAGAAAAATATACATGAAGTTATTTATAGAGCCAGTAAGTATCTTCCTTTATAAGAAGAAACAGTGAAACCTAAATACATATCGATACATAGCTTAAATTTCCAAATTCTCCACTGAGGAAACAAAACAAAACAAAGCCACAAAAAAAGAAACATTTAATACATTAATCTAAAGGTTTTATTTATTTCTATTATTTTTTGCAGATCTTACGTTAACATGGCGCAACAGACGAGGATGAGAAATTCGAAGCGATCTTGATCAGAGAAGAGCGAGTCCCAGATCCGGATCACGTCTGGAAGCAGAAACTCCTGAGAGAGCAGCAGTGTGAGCCAGCGGAAAGTGAAATACTGTGGCTTTATATTCTGCTCTTGCTGGAGGCAAAAAAGAGAGAAAGTGAGAGAATCAGAAAAATAAATGGACTAATCTTCATATTACACACTACTTTTCAAAAACAGAATACATTTCAGCGTCTGCATAATACCAGAGCACATAATTATAACCAAATAAGATTAAACTCGGGGCGGCACGGTGGTGCAGCGGGTAGTGTCGCAGTCACACAACTCCAGGGGCCTGGAGGTTTTGGGTTCGATTCCCGCTCCGGGTGACTGTCTGTGAGGAGTGTGGTGTGTTTTCTCTGTGTCCGCGTGGGTTTCTTCCGGGTGACTGTCTGTGAGGAGTGTGGTGTGTTTACTCTGTGTCTGCGTGGGTTTCTTCCGGGTGACTGTCTGTGAGGAGTGTGGTGTGTTCTCCGTGTGTCTGCGTGGGTTTCCTCCGGGTGACTGTGAGGAGTGTGGTGTGTTTACTCTGTGTCTGCGTGGGTTTCTTCCGGGTGACTGTCTGTGAGGAGTGTGGTGTGTTCTCCCTGTGTCTGCGTGGGTTTCCTCCGGGTGACTGTCTGTGAGGAGTGTGGTGTGTTCTCCCTGTGTCTGGGTGGGTTTCCTCCGGGTGACTGTCTGTGAGGAGTGTGGTGTGTTCTCTCTGTGTCCGCGTGGGTTTCCTCCAGGTGACTGTCTGTGAGGAGTGTGGTGTGTTCTCCCTGTGTCCGCGTGGGTTTCATCCGGGTGACTGTCTGTGAGGAGTGTGGTGTGTTCTCCCTGTGTCCGCATGGGTTTTCTCCGGGTGACTATCTGTGAGGAGTGTGGTGTGTGGGACTGTCGCCCCCTCCAGGGTGTATTCCCACCTTGCGCCCAATGATTCCAGGTAGGCTCTGGACCCACCACGACCCTGAACTGGATAAGCGCTTACAGATAATGAATGAATGAAGATCAAAATCATTTTCTGAGTTTTGTATCCACTCTTTGTTTTTATTACAGCTTGTACTCTTTACAGGGAACTTCCAGTTATTTCTAATGAAGGGATTAACAAAGATACTTTCACTGTCAGTTTAAAAGCTGTTGGCCTTTTCTGACGATCATATAATAGGCAATACACTCTGTAATGTTGACCTATGTGCTCTGTGTCACTAAAAACAAACCATGACAACTGTGTTTCTGAGACTTCAACTCACCCAGAGGAAATAAAACAAAAAGCAGCGTATGGATTGTTTCAGTACACGTCACAAGTTTAAACACTATTTAACAGAGGTATGAAAAGCATGTGATGCATAATAAAGTGTAACATTAAACTACAGACAGAGGAAGAGAAGAAAGGACAGATGCAGATTAAAGGAATAAAATGATCACAGATCAGACAAAAAAAGAGTGCTCACCAGCTTCAGATAGAGCTCCACATCCTTCTCTTTGAGCATGGAGAACACACTCTCCATCTTGTACGTTATACCACACTGAGAGTCGTCCAGGCTCTTGATGAAATTATCACGGTTCTCTGACATTAGGTTGGTGAAACAGAAGAAAGTGTCCGCCTCTGCATGCTCTGATGGAGGAAACACACAAACAATATGGAGGGCTGCACTGGTCAAAACTTGTTACACACACTTTGCAATACTTATAATATCATTAAACAGAACTAATTATTCTCTGTTTTTAATTAAACATAGACATAAAAATATTTATGTTTAATTAAATTTCTTAAAGGAAAAAGTTTATGTTCTACTTTTTATGCAGCACTTTCAGGCATTTAAAGCTTAAAGTTCTCTTACGCTAATGACCACTGTGCTCTGTGTTGTAACTTATGACACAGTTTGTCCTGCAGATGGCAGCATTATTACTAGTTTTTTTAAACATGGTTTCTTCAAGGATAAACATTTGAGCAAATAAATTGTTTTCCAATTCTAATAACGAGGGAAAAACGCTGTTGCTGTTTGTTTATTTGTTTGTTTTTTAGATATAAACATATCATCCAACATTTCTTGAGTATCTGTATTTTTTGCTTTTATTCCAAACTGGACATGAAATGTACACATCATTGAACTTCAGTACCTTTCCACTCTGTGTTGGGGTCAGTGGCAAATGTGTAGTAAATAGGTCCAACAATTTCATTCATGCCCTGGACGTAGGCGATGCCGGGGTTCAGTTTGGCGTAGATGAACAGAATGCGCTCCACCACTTCCCAGTGAGCCTCGCAGCCGTTCGGAAGAACCTCGTACTCGTTAGAAGGGTACAGGTTCAGAGCCTTCCCTGGGGAGCTCACCTACACCACACAAGACAACGTTAAACATATATTATCAAATAATAATTGGGAAAAATAAATGGACAGGGAGCGCTAGGAGGTATAATGTAACATACGTAGTTAACATACTTTACTATAATATGCTGCTATGCTACATAATCACATCAGAATATGTAGAAAGCTAAGTGGAAAAATAGACAGAGCAAAACAGTAGAGCTATATAACCTTTTGTTAAACTGATTAATAAAATGGCAATGCATGTATAAATGAAATAAATTTTGGACTAGATAATGATAATCATAAATTAATAATAAAATAATTAAGGAGGAGCCTGTTGGGTTTGAGCAGATATTTAACACATCAGTACTTTCCAACTGCAAAACCTCCATTTTACACTCGTGAAGTCATGTAGAGGGCTGAGGACAGGAATCAGGAGTGTTATAACAGGGCACATGACTACAGCACATACAACAACGCCGACTTAAGTGAAATGGATATCTGAATTAGTAACACCACACCTAAACAGCTATTATAAGCTTTAGCATTCATATAAGAGCTTTATATATAGGCTTTAAATCTTTTAAATATAGTCCTGCCTGAGAGGTTAAATTAAATGATATATCATTATTTAAAAGTAAATACTTTAAATCTTACATGGTTCTGTTTAGTTAAGAAATGGATTTCTGGACGAGAATAAAAACATGAATCCAGATGTCCTTGTGAATACATTTCTTAAAGGTCCTTGTAGGATTTTGATAATTGTGTACAACTGAGTGTTTGAGATTTCTAGAACAGAACATTTCACATCAAATCACAATCAATGAGTTTACGTCCAAAAAATGTTATTACGAAAATTCTTAGAAAAACTGATGATAAAATGCAGATGTTTTAATATAACGTCTTTGATATAAGTCTGTGATGTGTGTTCAAGTTCAAGAAGTGCAATGCTTGCACATTTGCGCGCGCACACACACACACACACACACACACACACACACACACATACACACACGCTCACACAAGTACTCACCAATGTTTGACCATCTGAGCACTGGCCAGAGTAAGCAGGTCACAAAGAATATCAGCAACAAATATTATGAATTGGGGAAAAGAAAAAAGAAAGAAAGAAAACAAAAACAAAAAACTCAAAAAAAAAAAAAAATAAATAAATAAATCACAAAAAAACACACTCACAAAAACACACACACAAAAAAAAAACAAAAAAAACATACGCACAAAAAAAATAAAAAAAAATAAACCATACAAAACACACTCCCCCCCCCCAAAAAAAAAAAACGCACAAAAAATAAATAAATAAAACCACACACACTCACAAAAATAAATAAAAATAAATAAATAAATAAATAAAACCACACACACTCACAAAAATAAATAAAAATATATATAAATAAATAAATAAATAAAAATAAATAAATAAATAAATAAACCCTCACTTACGTTGGTGACTCCACTGCGGTTGCGGTCCACAGTTTGGGCTTTAAGTGTGGTTTGCTCCACTCGTCTGCGGAGAGTTTCATATTCATTCTGAGGGTCCAGGATCAGCTGACAGGGAAAATCTGTGGGTCTCTGGAAGAACGCCATGTCCGGATACAACCGCCTAGGAGCAGAAACAGAGACCTTTAGGCTACGTTCACACAGCAGGTGAAAGTGGCCAAATCCGATCTGGGTCGTCATGTGTGACACAGATGTGTCGTATTTGTGGCTGTGTGAACAGCACAAATCGCATTGAATCAGACTTTTTAAAATCAGATTTGGGCCACTTTCATATGTGGTATTGAGGTCCGATCCATATCCGATCTGTGGCAATGCGGCTCTGTCTGAACGGCCAGATGGGAATTCATGTGACTTTACGTCACTCCGGCCACTGACAATGATCTCGGACTACGGTCCAAAGCATTTTTCATTTTAATTTGAGGGGTTTAGGACGTGGAAATGGCCATGAAAAGCATTTTCGATTTGTAAAAAACATTGGGAAACGAAAAACATGTGAGACTCCTTAATCCAGGAGTTTCAGATGAGAAAATAAAACATGTGGAGATTTATATAAGGGGTTCTTTATTATTTTTTTAATAGTTCGATATCAGTTTTATATTGTTATTTTCGGTATGAAGCTCTATAAATATGGATCATGAAGATATTAAACTCATTATGTCAGCACTCGTCTGCTTCTCTTTGGAGACCTCGTGTTTGTGAGAGACTCTGGAAACTTGTGCTTGGAGTGAAAGAAACATCCGTACAGTCTTTAAATAGTGTTTAACATATTGCTCATAATGAATAAAGAAAGGGGAGGTTTTGTGATACAGAGCTGCACAGTCCACTCCCATTATTTTAGTTCAAAAACAGATGGACTTTTCTTTCTGGTCAGCGCCTAAAGCACCATCCTCTGCGTATTCGGGTCAGTTTAGGAGTGTGATCTGTTCAGGCTGATGTCAGATAGAGGTGACCTTATATAGACAGTGTGAACAGCAGAACCAAAAATCTGATTTGGGCCACTTTTACCTGCTGTGTGAACGTAGCCTTACAGTCTTTAAAGAAGCAATTATTATTTTTCTCCAAAAAACATGGATGTATCAGAGATTGGAAACAACATAAATAATCACATTCATAAATGTTTTTTCCACTTTGGAGGTATAACTTAAAAACTGATTTAGGTCCCTTTTTAAACATTCATTCATTCATTCATTCATTATCTGTAAGAGCTTATCCAGACTGTCAACCAGAGGAAACCCATGCAGACACAGAGAGAACACACCACACTCCTCACAGATAGTCACCCGGAAGAAACCCACGCAGACACAGAGAGAACACACCACACTCCTCACAGACAGTCACCCGGAGGAAACCCATGCAGACACAGAGAGAACACACCACACTCCTCACAGACAGTCACCCAGAGGAAACCCACGCAGACACAGAGAGAACACACCACACTCCTCACAGACAGTCACCCAGAAGAAACCCACGCAGACACAGAGAGAACACACCACACTCCTCACAGACAGTCACCCGGAGGAAACCCACGCAGACACAGGGAGAACACACCAACTCCTCACAGACAGTCACCCGGAGGAAACTCACGCAGACACAGGGAGAACACACCACACTCCTCACAGACAGTCACCCGGAGGAAACCCACGCAGACACAGAGAGAACACACCAACTCCTCACAGACAGTCACCCGGAGGAAACTCACGCAGACACAGGGAGAACACACCACACTCCTCACAGACAGTCACCCGGAGGAAACCCACGCAGACACAGAGGGAACACACCACACTCCTCACAGACAGTCACCCAGAGGAAACCCACGCAGACACAGAGAGAACACACCACACTCCTCACAGACAGTCACCCGGAGTGAGGCTTGAACCCACAACCCCAGGACACTGGAGCTGTGTGACTGCAACACTACCTGCTGCGCCACAGTGCCGCCGACTTTTTATACATACATTTATAAACAGTTTTCATACATTTAGATGTATGAACATTTTTTTGGGACATTTTTTTTATCTTTTTTACCTCACCAATCTATGGCCGTCTTTGAGAGAGGAGCGTACCTGACATCTTTATCAATCTGCAGCAGCACCTCATTGTCTTTGAAGTAATTGTTCCATCGGCTTTCAGGATTGGGGTTCAGAGGCTAAAACCACAGAGAAGAGAGAGAGCAAAGGCAAAGAAAAAGAGAGATAAAAAGAGAAAGGTCCCTTAAGTAACCAGTTCTCTTACAGTGAAGCAGAGTAAGAGAACCACATGAAATGAATCAGAACATGTGAGCTAAACGTGTGTGTGTTAAATATAGGTTTTCTCACGTGATCTTCCATGGTCACGTCCTCTCTAGACTGGCCCAGGTTGGCTTTGGCGATTCCCGGCTGGATGATCATCTCCTTCAGGAACTGGGCATACAGCTCCCTGAGCAATCACAATAAACAACATCAGAGAGTGTGCGCAATTCAGGTTTAATATTAGAACACGCTGGGACTGTACCCACAAGGGAGTGAACTGTAAGCAAATGTTTTTTTGAATTTTTGTTATTATTTTCACAGATGAAAACATTCATAGTGTTGAAATACTACATGAAATTTAATTTCAAATAGCAATTATTTTATTATGTGGGCCTTTTATAACTCAGTGTGTGATTTGTAGCTCAAAACCTCTATCAATTTAAACTACTCTCTTAAAACTACAAGAAAATCATCTAAAAATGGAATGTAATAACGAGGAATTGTCTAATCTTATATTTTAATCATATTATCCTTGTTTCCTTGTAAGTTCAGCGAATGACTTTTAAATGTATTTACTAACCCCAAGGACACTTCCTTCCTGCTATAAAAAGGAAAAGCATCAACACTAAGTTTGGGGAATTAAAACTGGGAAATAAGCATTCTCTGTTAAAGTGAAACCAAAAGAAGATCAAAACACTCTCCCCTTACATCAGCATCACTCAAGTGTACTTCAATGTGATGAGTGGGCAATAAATAATATCATTATTATTATTAATATGTTGAATTATAGGAGTTTGTGTGTTCTCCCTGTGTCCACGTGGGTTTCCTCCGGGTGACTGTCTGTGAGGAGTGTGGTGTGTTCTCTCTGTGTCTGCGTGGGTTTCCTCCGGGTGACTGTCTGTGAGGAGTGTGGTGTGTTCTCTCTGTGTCTGCGTGGGTTTCATCCGGGTGACTGCCTGTGAGGAGTGTGGTGTGTTCTCTCTGTGTCTGTGTGGGTTTCCTCCAGGTGACTGTCTGTGAGGAGTGTGGTGTGTTCTCTCTGTGTCTGCGTGGGTTTCCTCCGGGTGACTGTCTGTGAGGAGTTGGTGTGTTCTCTCTGTGTCTGCGTGGGTCTCCTCCAGGTGACTGTCTGTGAGGAGTGTGGTGTGTTCTCTCTGTGTCTGCGTGGGTTTCCTCCGGGTGACTGTCTGTGAGGAGTTGGTGTGTTCTCTCTGTGTCTGCGTGGGTCTCCTCCAGGTGACTGTCTGTGAGGAGTGTGGTGTGTTCTCTCTGTGTCTGCGTGGGTTTCCTCCGGGTGACTGTCTGTGAGGAGTTGGTGTGTTCTCCCTGTGTCTGTGTGGGTTTCCTCAGGGTGACTGTCTGTGAGGAGTGTGGATTTCCTCCAGGTGACTGTCTGTGAGGAGTGTGGTGTGTTCTCCCTGTGTCCGCGTTGGTTTCCTCTGGGTGACTGTCTGTGAGGGGTTGGTGTGTTCTCTCTTTGTCTGCGTGGGTTTCCTCCGGGTGACTGTCTGTGAGGAGTGTGGATTTCCTCCGGGTGACTGTCTGTGAGGAGTGTGGTGTGTTCTCCCTGTGTCCGCGTGGGTTTCCTCTGGGTGACTGTCTGTGAGGAGTTGGTGTGTTCTCTCTTTGTCTGCGTGGGTTTCCTCCGGGTGACTGTCTGTGAGGAGTGTGGATTTCCTCCGGGTGACTGTCTGTGAGGAGTGTGGTGTGTTCTCCCTGTGTCCGCGTGGGTTTCCTCTGGGTGACTGTCTGTGAGGAGTTGGTGTGATCTCCCTGTGTCTGCGTGGGTTTCCTCTGGGTGACTGTCTGTGAGGAGTTGGTGTGTTCTCCCTGTGTCTGCGTGGGTTTCCTCCGGGTGACTGTGAGGAGTTGGTGTGTTCTCTGTGTCTGCGTGGGTTTCCTCCGGGTGCTCCGGTTTCCTCCCACGGTCCAAAAACACATGTTGGTAGGTGGATTGGCGACTCAAAAGTGTCCATAGGTGTGTGTGTGTTGCCCTGTGAAGGTCTGGTGCCCCCTCCAGGGTGTATTCCTGCCTTGTGCCCAATGATTCCAGGTAGGCTCTGGACCCACTGCGACCCTGAACTGGATAAGCGCTTACAGATAATGAATGAATGAATGAATGTTGAATTATACCTCAACACACTTTTCTGAGAATATGACAGGGATCATCAGTTATTTTGCATTAATCAGAAACAAGAGTCACAGACGTAGTATCACTAATGTCTTAGGAAACATCAAAATCTATTGGACTATTTATGCCTCCCCTTTGGATTTTTATTTATATATTTGCTAAACATGAGGGTGTGGGTGATTTAGGGGACAGTTCTATGAGGTGCTTTGTAATTAAAAACTAATACATAAAACAAAACCTATTCAGACAAAACATATATGTGGCATGTAAACAATAACCAGGGTAATGGCAATGCATAATAACATACAGCAGATTATTTATTCTTATTTAAAATAAGCCTTTATTATTGAACCTTTCGATCGTTATTGAAAGATAAATAAAAACGTAAACTATTTTTGGTGCAAAAAGTTCAAAAATCACAAAAACAACTGAGAGATATTTTGTGTAACAATGTATCACAACGGGCGGCACGGTGGCGCAGCAGGTAGTGTCGCAGTCACACAGCTCCAGGGACCTGGAGGTTTTGGGTTCGATTCCCGCTCCGGGTGACTGTCTGTGAGGAGTTGGTGTGTTCTCCCTGTGTCCGCGTGGGTTTCCTCCCACAGTCCAAAAACACATGTTGCAGGTGGATTGGCGACTCAAAAGTGTCCGTAGGTGTGAGTGTGTGAGTGAATGTGTATGTGTGTATGTTGCCCTGTGAAGAACTGGCGCCCCCTCCAGGGTGTATTCCTGCCTTGCGCCCAATGATTCCAGGTAGGCTCTGGACCCACCGCGACCCTGAACTGGATAAGCGCTTACAGATAACGAATGTATTACAACATTTACAAATTTTCAAAGAATATTTACTTTAAGCTCATTTTAAAGCTTCATTACTTCCTCCTTGTCCTTGATTTGATCTGAACACCTGACCATGTCACATCTCAAATCGTCTAATACTGTGGCTCTCCATCTCACTGCTGCTTAAAACTGACAAGGTCTGCTCCGAGGACTGTGAGCAATGATGAATAATTAAAGCAGAACCTGAATAGTAGCTGAAGCAATGCTCATGTCAGCAGCAGAATGAATGTGTGTGTGTGTGTGTAATGTTGCTGTTTTTACAGTTTGCTGTAACCAACAGCATTTTTACAAATCTGTGTTTAAAACAGAACAATACCAGCTCAGCTGCCAGTAACTTGCTTTCTGCACTGAAGCTTTTCTTAATATTGTTTATGAAATTAACCCAAAACTCTGATTTAAAATAAAGACAATTTTAGAATTTCTGAAAAAACTGCTAAAAACACTAAAATAATGTCTAATTCACATGAAGATTTTTTTTGGAGATTTAAAATGAAACACTGATATTGAATTTGCAGATCATTCATTTTGTCAAAAGGCATTAATATATATGCAATTTGCCTCGTATGACATAAAAACAGCTGATCCAGATTCAAAAAGAGCTAATAAAGCAGACTACTTTCATATTGAAATGCATTGTTATAAAGCTATAATGTTGAAGACGTGCTGTCCTCCTCAAAGTTATAGGGTGCTCACAATAGATCTGTCCTTAATCAGTTTTTTCTAGTCTTCACATTCCACTTAAAATAAAACATTAAATATCACCATACGTTTGTAGCTTTGGCTCATGCACAGAGTGACCACAGAGAGTCAGTAAAATTCATCATTCACTCAAAGCCTTTAGATGAGAGAGGATATAAGAGTTTTTTCAAAGCCATCTAGTGTATGATTAACGTAAGGCTATATATTCATACTTCTCTGTTAATGGCAGCAAGATGTTTGCTCTGACTTTGGAGCTTTCGCAAAAGACAATGAAAGTGAAACACCTGGTTTTAGACCACAGTAATTTATTAGTATGGTGTAGGGCCTCCTTTTGCGGCCGATACAGCGTCAGTTGGTCTTGGGAATGACATACACAAGTCCTGCACAGTGGTCAGAGGGATTTGAAGCCATTCTTCTTGCAGGATAGTGGCCAGGTCTCTATGTGATGCTGGTGGATGGTGTGTGGTAATACATGTATATGGCTGTATATGTGTGTGTGTGTGTGTGTGTGTGTGTGTGTGTGTGTGAGCCCCCCCTAATACAAAGTGTACTAAAAGCAATAATACTGCAGTGATAATTGTGTCAAATAAAAAAAAAAGTCAAATATCAATAAAGAAGCATACCCAGTAAACAAGGAACGTCCCTGGACGTTCAAAATAGGTCTAAAAGTAGTCTGTCCGTCAAAGACATATTTTAAACGTCAATGGACGTCCAAAATCCATCTTAATAAGTTAGTTAAGTGGTGACCAATCGATAACGTCAGTGGACGTCCAAAATGCATTTTATACAAGTAATTTATTTCGGGACCAATTAACAACGTCAATGGACGTCCAAAATACGTCTAATAGTCGTCTTTTCAATGTCTGTGTTTGGACGTCTTTTCAACTTTCATTTTCAACCTTAAGAGAACGTTGATTAGACGGCAGTCATTACGTTGTTTCAACGTTGAATCAACGGCTAATTGTTTACTGGAATAGTAAGCGGTCATAGAAACAATAATTGTTCTTAAATGACTTGCCTAGTTAAATTGAAGTTTAAATTAACAAAACAAAAAAAAATGACGAGGAACTTGGAGAGAACTTTATTTGCTAGCTTTGCTAACGCATTGCTTGCTGAAAACTTTAGCTTCTGTTGGTAATATCCACTACAGTTAGCAATATATGACGTAAAGGCATCGGCTTTACATGGCTGGTGTGGTGTAGCGTGTAATTAACCCACCAACAGACAGATGGCACTCTGGATAAGAGCATCTGCCAAACGCCATACGTGTAAATGTAAAATCTAAACAGTTAGTGTTTTATAAAATGTTGCAAATGTCATTCTAAGACAACTGTGATTACATTTGGAATGGTGAGTTATTATATATTATATAAATATGTAATATATTATTAAATATACTATAAATATTACACTTATATATAAAATACAATTCAAAAGTTTTAGAGTACTAATATGTCCTCCAGGTATACAGGAGGTCCTTGGGTTACGTGAGTCCCAAGTTACGATGTTTCGTGGTTACGACTCCCATTTACTGTATATAGCCTTGTTTCGACTTAAGTGGTTTTGTGTCGTAAACGTCGTAACGTGAACTTCGTGTTTGGTGTGCGCGGCGGAAGAATACACGGTTACGCGGCTCGGGATCGAAGAGGATAGGTGTTAGGAGGAGGATAAGTGCGTACAGTATGTTATTTACGTACAGTATGTACGTATGTTCCGACTTACACCGAAAATCGGTTTACGACGCGACGTAGGAACGGATCAACGTCGTAAGTTGAGGACCCCCTGTATATTACAATAGCAGCTATAATTATTTACTGTCCACCTCTGGTCAGGGAGTGTTTTACCTCTGCTTTTTTAGGAAGGAATCCCATAGCGTCTGGTCCAGGGGGAGGTAGTTCAATAAAATCTGAAAGAAGAGAAGAAAAAAACAAAACAAAACCTTATTGTTTACCGTTTTTGGTTTTCGTAAGTGTTTTTAGATTTGAGGCAGATGTAGATAAAAGTAACACTCTTCTACTACTAACCTTTTTGTGACATACATTCGTCCATTTTTAATATGTGTGTCGTACAGCGTAAAAAAATCCCTAAACTCACCTTCCAGCACAAAGACCGGATCCCTCCTTCAAAGGGGATTCCTGAGGATTGGGATGAGATGAAAGCATCCAGAGGAAAAGGGGAAGATGGGGATAAAAAGTGAAAAAAAAGGCAAGGCTTGTTTATTTATATAGCACTTCCTTAAAAGAAATGTGTTCTCACAGGTAAAAAAAATAAAGCATACAACATATCAATCACATCCGTAAAACAAAAATGAGATAAAAGATCAAATCACTACACAAAATATATTAAATTATAAATTCACTTATATAAAGTATATAAATATATATCAAATATACAATCAAATCTTTCATTTAATTGAGAAAAAGATATGTACAATAACATGGTGCAGTGCGAGTGAGAAGACAAACGTCCTGGAATTTATTTAAAAACTTGCTAAATGTCTTACCGCCGAAGCAGAGCTCCCTCAGAGCTTTCAGGTCAATCTTCTCCTCAGCCAGTGCCACCTTAAACTCCTGGATCCTTTCAGTACATAAAACACAACAGATGACTTTTATGGCATGAATGAAGTACGCATTCTTTTTTTATATTAGACTCTGCTAAATGTACAAAAAAGGCAATAAAACTTATATAATATACAATAAACAATATACCATTGTAAAAATAAAACCTGTATAAAGCATATTAGAATATAAAAGGAAATAGAAGTCATCTCTTTCATTCAGGACACATTCAGTAGTTTAGAAATACGTCCAGAAAAACGGCTCAGAATCGCTTTATAAAGTACAACTCCATTTCCAAAAAAAGTTGAGACATTGTGCAAAATTCATTCATTCATTCATCCATTGTCTGTAACCTTTATCCAGTTCAGGGTCCTGGTGGGTCCAGAGCCTACCTGGAATCATTGGGCGCAAGGCAGGAATACACCCTGGAGGGGGTGCCAGTCCTTCACAGGGCAACAGGGACACACACACAGACACACTTTTGAGTCTCCAATCCACCTACCAACGTGTGTTTTTGGACTGTGGGAGGAAAACGGAGCACCCGGAGGAAACCCATGCAGACACAGGGAGAACACACCACACTCCTCACAGACAGTCACCCGGAGGAAACCCACACAGACACAGAGAGAACACACCACACTCCTCAGACAGTCACCCGGAGGAAACCCACACAGACACAGAGAGAACACACCACACTCCTCACAGACAGTCACGCGGAGGAAACCCACGCAGACACAGGAAGAACACACCACACTCCTCACAGGCAGTCACCCGGAGCGGGAATCGAACCCACAACCTCCAGGTCCCTGGAGCTGTGTGACTGTGACCTGCTGCACCACCGTGCCGCCTCATTGCGCAAAATGTAAATAAAAAACAAAATGGTTTGCATTTGAATGCTATATTTAATTTTAAATAGAACAAAACCAATATTTTAAAGATGTTTAAATTTAAAAAGTTTAAAGAAAAATATTTAAAGAAAAAAGCTAGGACAGGGGTGTGTTTACCACTGTGATGCATCAACTCTTCTTTTAACAACTCTCTACAAGCATTTGGGAACTCAGGAGACCAGTCGTAATTTTGAAAGTAATTGTTTTCAACAAATCATACTCAATCCCTACATGCTTTCACCGGGTAAACAGCTAGAGCATTGTCTACATTGGCAGCATTAGGCACCATCTGACAGTATTTTATAGGAGATAGGAGTGAGGCAGCAAGTATAGAGACATCCTATTTGTTTATGAACTTAATGTGGAGTTTCACATGTAATTCATGCTCATCACACTCACAGAATATTTTACTTTGTGGTTACTTTAAATAACACCAAACATGCTTAAATGGCTGTCATCTGGAACTAAACTTATCTTTAAAATCAGATATTAGACAAGCAAGAAACGCGAGAACAATACTCCTATAGAACACACTTCACACACTACAGAGGATTGTCTTTTTTTCCACCCCATCAAGGACATGTGAAGGATCCTCAACACTAAGCTCTTAGCCCAAGACTAAGTAACATGAGCCAAAATGAAACAAAGCTAGGAACATGCTGCTGCTAATCAATACACAGGCCTTAAAATCTGGCCAGCTGATTGGTCAGGCCAAGACACAGAGCTAATCAATGAGCTCTTTTTGCCTTTGCTCTGGAAAGTGGCCTGGGGCTCTGAGGATATTGTTGCAACATATAAACTGGCTCATATCAACATGGTTTCTTCTGCCCGGACACATTAAACTGACACTGAGGCAAACCTTAGTTCTTTAACATAACGTCAATCTGCTTCATTGTATCAACGTAGCACTGGATGATGTGGCCAAAATCGATATCACAATCATTTTTTACAAAAACAAATAAAAAAATTACCATCAAACGTTAGCCTCTTTGCTTTATCAATATTAAAATTTTAAACTTTCACATTTTAAATTGAAGGTATTTAGGGCTCTTCCTGGATCGGGGGCTTGTGTGGTCTAATGACTTCCAGGGCTATGTCGTCAGAAGCTGTTAGCTCCCAGTAGGGTCTCCCATGGCGAACAGGTCTGGAGTGAAGATAAAGACAAACACGATCCAAGAAGCATCCTTGTGACTACAACAATTAGAACAAAGTGTACCCTGCCCAGGAGAGGGTTACCAGGACCTATCCCTGGAGCTAGGCCTGGGGGTAGTGCCCGACGGCGAGCGCCTGGTGGCCAGGCAGCCCATGTGACCCTGCCGGGCTCAGCCTGAAAAGGCAACGTGGGCCCACCATCCACAAGATCCAGAGCAGGGGTGCGGTGCAATGCCCATTGGGCACAGTGCTGGGGCGAATTAGACTGGTACCAGAAAATCTAACCTCACTGTGGGAGAAGGAGCCGAGGCTGGTGCGTGAGGTTGAGAGATTCTAGCTAGATATAGTTGGGCTCACCTCTACACACAGTGTGGGCTCTGGAACCAAACTCCTTGATAGGGGTTGGTCTCTCTCCTACACAGGAGTAGTACAGAGTGAGAGGTGCTGTGGGGGGTGTGGGGATACTAACAAGTCCCCGGCTGGCGGCTGTACAGTTGGAGTTTGTCCCAGTAAACGAGAGGGTCGCCTCAATGCGGCTTCGGCTTGCGGAGTTAGAATCTTTGACTGTTGTGTGTGCGTACGCACCAAACAGCAGCTCAGAGTATTCAGCCATATTGGAGGTAGTGAGTGGAGTTCTAGAGAGGATTCCATGCCCTGACTCTATCCTTTTGTTGGGGGACTTCAATGCTCACGTTGACAATGACTGGGAAACCTGGAGAGGAGTGATTGGAAGGAACGGCCTCCTGATCTGAACCCGAGCGGTGTGATGTTATTGGACCTCTGTGCTAGTCATGGTTTGTCTATAACAAACCCCATGTTCGAACATAGGGTTGCTCATACGTGTACTTGGTACCAGAGCACCCTGGGCTAAAGCCCTATGATCAACCTTGTGGTTGTGTCTTCTGATCTGAGGCCTTATGTTTTGGACACTCAGGTAAACAGAGGGGCTGAGCTGTCAACTGATCACCATCTGGTGGTGAGTTGGATCCGATGGCAGGGAAAGCAGCCGGACAGACCTGGTAAGCCCTAACATATAGTGAGGTTGTGCTGGGAAAAGTTGGCAGATGACTCTGTCCGTAGGGATTTAAAATCTCACGTTCCAGAGGAGGTGGGGGGAATGGAGTCTGAATGGACCCTGTTCCGGACTTTCATTGTGGAAGCAGCTGCATATAGCTGTGGTCAAAAGCTTGTCTGTGCCTGTTATGGTGGCAACCCAAGAGCCCGTTGGTGGACACCAGGGGTGAGGGAAGCTGTCAAGTGGATGGAGGAGGCTTTTCGAGCTTGGCCATTTCCAATAGACCTGCTGGAGTAAACTTAAAGCAATATTCCATTAATGTTTTGTACACAGCCCTAGCGTAGAGCTCACATTAGCTAATATAATCTTCTAAAATGACACGGTACACTCCTCTCCGCCTGGTTGTGAGGTGTTCTGTAAGGCAGGATGTGGGTTCAGAGCAGACTTTTGCACAACTGCTGCACACACACACACTATCTTTCCTCCAAAAGGCCCCTAGTATCCTGTTTTCCTGCCCCCAGAGTTACAAGTGAGCACAGGAATGGTGTCACAAGGCTGCGGGTGGCAATCCACTGAAGTAGCTGCCTCTGCTTTTCATTCTCTATCTCTCTTTTTTTTTTTTTTTTAAACTAACAGCACTCACGAGACACAGCACTGACCTGAGGCCAACTCCCTTCTCACTTTCGTACAACTGCTTCTCTCATTCGGTTAAAGTCTAACTCTGATGGTCTGCTGACTGTGATCTTTTCTGCTGGAGGTACACGACATCCGGCAGCAGAACTGAGCCAATAAAAACACAAATAACTAAGACTGTGGAGAGAAATCCCACGTTTGCCCAGTCTTAGGAACGGTTCTTTAATCTTTGTACTGAATGTAATGTGTCAGGTAAGCAGCGCACGTTCTGCATTCCTTTCTTGGTAGAAAGTACTCCAAGTACCTAAAGACACGACGGCAGCCCTAGAATAGTAATGAAGCAGGGCTCTGAGTCAGACTAGAACTGTCTCGCAACAACTTCCTAATTTCCCCTTACACTCTTAAATTTAAGGCTGCGGGAGCCATGGCACTGAACAACACGCCTCAGAATGAGGTCCATGATTCATCTCACATGAAAGTTACCCTGTTAAGTTGCTAGGTTCCAGAACTAAATTTGGAACCCATCTACATTCTTGATTTGTACTTTAGAAGCCCAAGACAAACGAGGGCAACCTTGGCCTATTGATTAAAGGAGTGGGCTTGCTTCGCTGGTTCGATTCCCACAACTGGCAGGAGAATTGAGACGGTGGGAGTGAAGGTAAAGCACTGTCCTCCTTCCTCAACCCATGGCTGAAGAAGTGACCTTGAGCAAGGCCTCCCAACTGCTCCTCAGGAGCTATGGCTGCCTGCCACTCAGGGTGTGTGTTCACTGCCCCTAATGCACTTGTATGTATGGTTTTTCACTGTCACAGACGGGTTAAAATGCAGAAGACATGTCATTGTACGTTTTCCAAAGACCAATAAATGCATTTCAAAATCGCCTTTCATTTCATTAACAAAACCATGCCACAGAAGAACCACTTTCGGTTCCCTAAAGAAACAGTTCATTAAAGAACATACTTCGTAATTGAGCTGCGTGAAACCACCATTTCCAAAGCTTTAAAGGAAAACATCTACGATTGCGGAGAATAGCGTTAATCTCTGGTTTATTAAAGTTTAGAAGCTCTGTCTTTTAAGGTGGAACAGCATTTTTGAGGAAGAGAACGACTGTTGGTTGAAGTTAACTTGTCTTTAAGTTTTTATTCACAGTTTGAACTCATTTGTAACTCAATTGGTTTTTGGTCTGTTTACTTTCATGCAGTTAGGCGTAGGTTCCACCGTAATTAATCTTACCCACCTATACAGCAAGAATAGAACAATATCCTCCTCTCGGTTTGTGCCGTTCAACATCTGGAGCTCTGTTCATCGTCTAAAAACCTCAGATGCCATTTCTCTGCCATGAGCAGAGAAAGAAATTCTAGTTTCATAAATATATATGTTTGGAGCATGCAAACTGACTGGAGGTAGCAAATGATGAGGAAACAGAACCTCAGAACTTTATAAAAATTGTTTCTTGATTCAAATTGTGAATGTCACCTATTAAAGGATTATCCTGGAACCATATGGTTGAGCTAAGAAAAATAAATGTGGTCTTTAGAGGTGATTTAACCTTTAGAAACCCAAGGAAACTTTACAATCAACACAGCATTCAATCCACACACACACTGCTAAGAAGTGGCAGCCAAACGTGCACAGCATACACTCGACCAGGAACCATCATCCACAAGGAGGACCACATCAGGCACTAGGGTTTCACCCAGGACAGAGCGCCAATCCATATCTGGGCACACACACATTCACTCACACAACAGGACAGTTATGAGAGGAGCCAATTCACCTAACCTCCATGTTTTTTTGGACTGTGGGAGGAAACCCACACAGACACTGGGAGAACATGGAAACTCCACTCAGATGAGATTTGAACCAAAGATCCCAGCGCTGGGAGGCGAACGTGCTCACCACTAAAACACTGTGGCGCCCAATAGGAAGATAAGTAAGAAGAGGAGGAGAATATAGGAATAATATGAAGAATAATAGGAAATAATGATGAGACTTGAGAACCAAGAAAAACTGAATGGAAAACCAAATTAAAAAGCTGGCAAAGAAGAATATGGAAGAGGGAAATAAACAGGAGGAGGAGAATGGAGAAACAGCAACATGAGGTAAACAGGGAGGAAGAAAGAAAATGGTTGAAGGAGATGAAAAAGAGAAAGAGGACAAATGAAGATGAGGAGGGGGGGATAATTTGATGAGGAAATTCAAAAGGAACAGGAAAAGGAGAGAAAGAAAGAATGGTGCAGAAAAATAATAAAGTGAAAAAGGAAAAATAAACAGGATGAGAAAGAAAAAACAATAATGAAGTGAAAGAATAAAACGACAAATTCACCGTTAATAAGAAATACAGAATAAAAAGACAAAAACAATAGGGAGAGAAGAAAGAAATGTAAATGAATAGAGGGATTAGTACGAGGAAAAAGAGGGAGAATAAAAACAAATATAAAAGAAGGGAATACAGAAAACTAGAGAAGATAAAAGGAATGATAAGAGGATGAGTGGCTGAGTATCCACAGTCCAGTCTTCCCTTCACTACGCTCTCAGCGCTCACAACAACCACCCCACACACCAACACAGCCCGAAATACCAGCCCCTCTCTCCCGTCAGCGCTTCAGGACTCCCCCGGAGTCTCCCTGTCGCACTTCAGTGCTGTGTTTCACTCCGAGCGAGCCTTTTAATCTCCGTTAAAACACACAACTCACCTGTTTCTGTACGAGCTCGACATGTTGGGCTTCAGCTGGAGGAACAGGGCGCCGCAGGAAAAAAAGTCCGACTGGAAACAAACTGCAAACACACTGGTGAGGGAGGTGGGGGAAGGAGGGAGATTTATATTATTCATTATATTTGCCTATTTCAAAATATCTATCTGTTTATTTTCTCTCTGAAATTAAGAGAGGTCTTACTGTGGAAAAAAAAATATATATTTTTTTATAAAAAAATGTCTTCAACTTTTTTGTTAATGACTTTTGCTGCCATCAAGGCAAGGTCTCTCCTGCGTAACCTGGTTAAGTCCATGGTTATTTCAGCAAAGTAAAGCCAGGCCTCGTTTTTTAATTACGCACCTGCTAGAACCTGCAGTCCAGATCTGTCTCCTACTGCGTGTTGTGAAGAGAAAAATCATACAGTGTTGTGTCAGTCAAGAATAGGCAAAAATTTAACTTACAAACCTGTAAAAATGTTTATCCCCAGTTCCCTTGATTAAATGATTAAAAATGTGCCCTAACAGTTCCCATGCCTCTGTCCCATCAAATTCTAAATGTATATTTACAAAGTTTTCAGTAAAAATATTGTGAATATTTTTTGTACTTTCATCAGTTAAATAAACAAATGTAATGTACAAATTAAAGTCTTTAATGTACAAATTAAAGACTATTGTTTAATTGCATTTTCCAAACAAATGAGTTTTATCCAGTTCAGGGTCACGGTGGGATTCCAGAGCCTACCTGGAATCATTGGGAGCAAGGCAGGGGGCGCCAGTCCTTCACAGGGCTACACACACTCACACATACACTTTTGAGTCACCAATCCACCTACAAATGTGTGTTTTTGGACTGTGGGAGGAAATCAGAAACCACCTGGAGGAAACCCATGTGGACACAGGGAGAACACACCAATTCCTCACAGACAGTCACCCGGAGCAGGACTCGAACCCACAGCCTTCAGGTCCCTGGAGCTTTGTGATTACAACACTTCCTGCTGCGCAACCGTGACTGTCTGTGAGGAGTGTGGTGTGTTCTCCCTGTGTCCGCGTGGGTTTCCTCCGGGTGCTCCGGTTTCCTCCCACAGTCCAAAAGTCACACGTTGGTAGGTGGATTGGCGACTCAAAAGTATGCGTGAGTGTGTGTGTGTTGCCCTGTGAAGGACTGGTGCCCCCTCCAGGGTGTATTCCCGCCTTGCGCCCAATGATTCCAGGTAGGCTCTGGACCCACCGCGACCCTGAATTGGATAAGGGTTACAGATAATGAATGAATGAAAAAGATGAAATACCTTCCAAGTATTATGTGAAATAACATAAATAAATGCCATGGCATTTTCTCATAAACATGGAATTAGAGAGCCAGGGTTTCTTATGTCATAAACTAAACAATCCTGTCAGCTTGCAGGGGAGGGCTTTCAAGCTACATGTGAGCACTGGAGGGGTGGATGGAAATAGAGTTGGGGACTCCATATTCAGAGATCTGCACACTGAATGAAAGCAAATGGTTAGGGTTAGAATTAGATGCCAGGAAAATGGTTTATATCTGTAATTCTCATGAAATAGATATGATTTAGAAATGTAATCAATGGAATTTAAAGAGTTTTGAAAGTTGTAGATGTTAACATAGCATATCTTCACTAATATAAAAAGGCAGGAAAATCAGCTTGTTTTCTGTGATATGGGCCCTTTAAGTCCATCCTCTCTCCTCCCCTCCAGCAGGAGGCTCTTATTTAATGAGGTGAACTGGAAGTGGAGGAGGTTTTGTTGACATCAGACATAATAATAATAATAATAATAATAAATATAATATTAATCCAAACATCCTGAGAAATTGGAGCGAAACATCCTAAAATTATCATCGAGGAAGGTGAACCGTTGTAGACGCAGCCACCCTTCGCTGCGTCCTGGTAAACTGTGTGTTTTTGTGGCTGTCGGAGCTTTTCAAGAAGAGTTTGAGTTTCAGATTCAGCTCGACTTTCTTTAGCGTTAGCCTTAGCACTGGGACAAACGTTATATTTCACGTTAACGTCGACATTGGATCTTGTCAGGTGGTTGTTATGGGGTTAAAGAAGACTTTTAGCCCCTTAGTTCTTTCTTACTTATGTTAACGGTGTTTTTAAAAAAGCTACAAACTGAAGTCTCTTCATTTGCCCAGGTCCTGGATCGAATTTTCCGTTCCACCTTAATTTAGGCAGAATATACGTTCTAGCACCGACGGCGCTAGAATGTAACTGCTTCTTTATTTAAGGTGGAACGGAAAATTCGATGAAGGAGCTGAGCGAAGGAGGAGACAACTTAAAGCCTCGTAACTCAACACTTAACATAATAAACGTTAGAATCTCTGAAATAAGCTTGTAGAAAGACAAAACATTAATCCTCATTATATTAACGTTTAATATTTTAATCTTAAATGATGGCTGATTTTCAAATATGACGGTTGAGGAAGGAGACGTCGTTAATTACAGTACCTCCACACTAGCCTCACCGTGTCAGAAATCAACATTTATACACAGTCTATCATTAGCCTCGGGCTATTTCAGTGTCTTATGTCTGTGTATACGCCTTGCGCCCGATGATTCCAGGTAGGCTCTGGACCCCCCGCGACCCTAAATTGGATAAGCGGTTACAGATAATGGATGGATGGATGTCTGTGTATATCTGAGTAGGGAGAAGGCAAAGTGTGTGATGGAGATCTGTTGGTTTGGTCGATCACATCTGGGAAGCTGTTAATAATATCAACAGTTTTGTTAATAAGGCACTTTACATCCTTCCGCAATCAAACTGAAAGAAATGTGATAAGGACAAGAAAAAGGTTTAGAAAACTAGGCAAATAGTAGCAAAAGCATTTTAATTTTGTGTTTTATTCACAGACAAATAAATATGTCTTGTACAGGGATGCAGATATTTGCTAGATTAGATTAGACCAGTGTGATATTTCCGACTGCTTGGATTATGTATTTATTGTACTCTGATGTAACAAGATTTAATCTACAATAAACCCTACATTTAATTCATTTACTGCATTTGTAACTGTCAATTTTTTCCTATGTTACATTTCGGTGTAACGCTGCTCTAAGTGTATCTTCTCAAGCTTTTCTGTTTCTTGTTTTGATCCACAGACATTTGTCCTGATGCCTGAAGCCTGAGACATTGAGCCCCCCTGCGGTGCTCTGGTGTTTGACCCGAGAGAGTAAAGGGTGTTCCACCATGGCAGCGAGAGCAGGGGACAACCCGGACAGCCTCATGGCTCTGTGCACGGTCTTCTGTCTAAAGAACCTCAGAAGAACCATGTGCTACACAGGGGACCGGAACAAGCTCTGTCTGCGTCCAGACGTGTTCCTGCCCAGCGAAATCTGCGATAAGCTTGTCAACGTGTATGTACATATAGTGGGAAATCACTATGAGAATTATTAGTTTAACTGAAGGGCTGGGGTAAGGATGTATGGTGCTGTAGGAATGCAGTACAAATTTGTGGATCAGTAATATGGTAATAATGTGACTTAAAATTAGCCTGCACTGTTATTAGAAAAATATGCTAACATTGCATATGAATCCATTGATTCCCCACGTTATTTTATGATAATAATGCAACAAACTTTGACTTGTTCCATCACTCCATCCATCCATTATCCACTGCTTATCCGGGTCCGAGTCGCGGGGGAAGCAGTCGGAGCAAAGAAACTCAGACCTCCTTCTCCCCAGCCACCGCCTCCAGCTCCTCTGGGGGTATACCGAGGCGTTCCCAGGCCAGTCGAGACATGTAGTCTCTCCAGCGTGTTCTGGGTCTTCCCCGGGGCCTCCTCCCCATTGGACATGCCCGGAACACCTCTCCAGAAAGGCGTCAGGACCTGACGCCCGAACCACCTCAACTGGCTCCTGTCCACTCTGAGTCTCTCCCGGACGTCCGAGCTCCTAACCCTGTCTCTAAGGGAGAGTCCCGATGCCCTGTGGAGAAAACTCATTTCAGCCGCTTGTACCCGTGATCTCGTTCTTTCGGTCACTACCCAAAGCTCGTGACCATAGGTGAGGGTCGGGACGTAGATTGAACGGTAGATCGAGAGCTTTGCTTTTCTTCTCAGCTCTCTCTTCACCACAACGGACCAATACCGAGCCCGCATTACTGCAGACACTGCACTGTTCCGCCTGTCAATCTCCCGCTCCATCACTTATATCAAAACCTTAAAAAAAACTCATCTTGGGTGCTTTAGAGTGGACCAGTGGTGTAAGCATTGGCCCCATCACCATGAGATAATTGGCTGGATCCCCAGTAATGCTTCAGCTGTCCAAGGTCAGGAGTCCTAGAGGACCTTTCATCACCCTATATCTCCGTGCTCACAGTCTGTCAGCTAATGTGACAGATCTGGGCAGTTTGCTTTAGTGGTAGTTTGAAAAGACGTGGTGGGCTGGCCTTGTGTATCGGAGGGAAACAAATTCCCCTTCACTCTCCTGAGGTTGGTTCCACAGCATGCGGTCAGAGGAGATTCACTGACAATGGGAGTTGGAGTCGACTAATAATTTGGTAAAAACTCAGGGATAAACAAAAGAAAAT
Source organism: Hoplias malabaricus (assembly GCF_029633855.1). NCBI lineage: Eukaryota > Metazoa > Chordata > Actinopteri > Characiformes > Erythrinidae > Hoplias > Hoplias malabaricus. Next base: position 7,043,941 of record NC_089814.1, read on the forward strand.
ATATGAAATAAGGAAAATCACTTGTGGAACTCTAATTAATCAAATTACTTATGGTACCATTAACATTTGTCATGAGTGATCAGATTTAATTTAGACAAAAATATACACACTATTGGAAATGGCAGATGTCAGAGACTACAGCTCTTGATTATCTCAATGTTTTTTTGTTTCTTACCCTCTTGTTCAGGTACATGGAGCTTGTTCACACAGACAGTAACTTTGAGCCTCAGGATGGATTCTTCCAGCTTTTCTCTGACCCCCGCAGCACCAGGCTGACCCGGCTTCAGCTCAGGGAGGACTTTGTGCGAGATAGAGACCTGGAAGCCATTGCAAAACAGGTGGGGACACATGAACAACAAAGATGGAGGAGCTGCTAAAGGCAGTGACTTTGGTAGCTGCTGTTGAGGGACTAGCGTGGTAATGCTATAACATACGCTGTGGTGCATCCAAGCTTAGGAGTATGGTTCTATGTAATTACTTTATTAATCTGTATTAAGTTAACATTGCTGCCATTGATTAATGCCCTGTTTTGGAACATGTACAACCCACTGGTTTAGAAGCAGCAGGTGGAAGAATGATCAAAAAATGCACTGTCCGTTATTCTCTTTATGTTTGGTTTTCTGCATCAACTGTCTCTATTTTGGCATGAGACATTCTGTCCTCATTCTTATCTCTCTCTCGCTGTCTCTCTCTCTCTCTCGCTGTCTCGCTCTTGCTTTTGCTCTCTCTCTCTCTCTCTCTCTCTCTCTCTCTCTTGTGCTCTCTCTCTCTTGTGCTCTCTCTCTCTTGTGCTCTCTCTCTCGCGCTCTCTCTCTCTCGTGTGCTCTCTCTCTCTCTCTCTCTCTCTCTCTCTCTCTCTCTCTCTCTCTCTCTCTTACAGCCTAACTATAAGCTGTATCTCATTTAAATTATTTCAGGTATTTTACAGCATCATTTCGAACACATCAAACTTTTTTTTTTTTTCATTTTCTTCCCTTAAAGTCATACTACTTATTTGAGAACTTTGATGTTGCGCAGGATCATCTTATACCATTGTTTTTTATTTAATTGCAAAATTATTATTATTTTATTACTGAAAACAGAGATTCTGATACTGGACTTGTAGTGCATGGCAGCATTAAACTTCATACCACAGTATGCCATATTAGCTTGCTTTTGGTTGGGCTGTCTTTTTTATCTTTTGTTGTACAGATTTCTAATTCATTCACTGGAACATTCAGAATGTTAAGACGCCAAAAATACAGCTGTGACTAGTTGAGCACAGGAGGAATATTGGGCCAGTTTTCCTGTCGGCAACGAAAATGGCAGTAATAGTTTTTATTTCAATTTCATACTTTCATACACAGGTACACAGACAAATGAACATAGAGTAATGGGTAGAATGATGCTTCACTTATTTCTGAAAGTGGGAAAACTGAGCTCATTTGAACAAAAAGATCAGTAGACAGTGTACTTTACTGTAGGTAGTTAGTTTGTGTGTGTGATTGTGTGAGAGAGAGGGTGTAAATGTGAAACTGTCTGATGCTGTGTTCTTATCTTTATATGGAGGAGATAATGTAATGCCCTTGACACACTGCACATTCCTGATTTACCTGCTCGGATTGTTCGTGCTCTCCTTAACCGTCTCACTCTGTTGATACTTATATCAGGAATTGCTTTGGCTAGCAAGCGATGCTAATCAAAAATGTAGGACTTTGATATGTTGTTTATTAAAAATTACTCTACTGTTGAAATTTGCGATACTGTTTTAGAGACAAGACCCTTAGCAATCAGTGTTTGTACTGTGTTACAGCCAGTTACTGGGAACAACCAGCATCTTTTGCCACACTCTTTTGCCAAGTCTAACTCTGCATGATTCTACATGTGTTGGTATTTATTTAATATATGTAAATTACAATAATTCCAGGACCTGATAGAGCTCCACCTGACGTCCTGTGATAATCTGAGTGCTCGCAGCCTCCGGACACTCTGCAGTTTCAGACATACACTGGTGTCCCTCAGCCTCTTTGGCTGTGCAAACATCTTCTTCCGCAAAGGAGCAGCTCCGCTGGCCTGCGAGGAGGACGACGACGACGACGACGACGAAGAAGAGCGCCCACCCAGGCATGCCGTCGACTCGGATTTCACCTTTCAGGTAGAGATATACAAACGCATGTGTTGATTAATCTGGAGCCAGTTTTGTGAAGTAGGTTGTTAAAATCTTATTGGCTGGGTCTTCTGTTATCAGAGATGTTCTCCTGTGTTTCCAGGGCTTTAACAGGCTGAGGTTACTGAATCTTGGTGGATTGCCAATGGAGGTGGACGCTGAAGCTCTCCTGCAGACCCTCCCTGCCCTCACCTCTCTGGACTTGTCTGGAGTTTATTTGCCCCGGCCCGCGTTCTTAGCTCAGTGGAGGGAGAGACTGGCCTCTCTGGTGCTCTACAATGTCGACCTGTCAGAGGAACTCATCAGCACCATCATCCAGCTGAGCCAACTAAGGTCAGCCTGAGACAAACTGGAATCACAGATTTCCATTAATACAACTAGTAGGGTTCGAAATTCTCATATCTTTCATTTGTGTGACTTCACTGATTTTAATAACTGCATGATGAAGCAATGGGAAGTCCTGAGGCGAAAAATTTAACAAAGCATACTGTAAATACATGGTTAATATATTCATTCATTCATTATCTGTAAGCGCTTATCCAGTTCAGGGTCACGGTGGGTCCAGAGTCTACCTGGAATCATTGGGCGCAAGGAGTTTTTGGACTGTGGGAGGAAACCGGAGCACCCGGAGAACACACCACACTCCTCACAGACATTCACCTGGAGGAAACCCACGCAGACACAGGGAGAACGCACCACACTCCTCACAGTCAGTCATTTGGAGGAAACCCATGCAGACACAGGGAGAACACACCAACTCCTCACAGACAGTCACCCGGAGGAAACCCACGCAGACACAGGGAGAACACACCAACTCCTCACAGACAGTCACCCAGAGGAAACCCAAGCAGACACAGGGAGAACACACCACACTCCTCACAGACAATCACCCGGAGGAAACCCACACAGACACAGGGAGAACACACCACACTCCTCACAGTCAGTCACTTGGAGGAAACCCATGCAGACACAGGGAGAACACACCAACTCCTCACAGACAGTCACCCAGAGGAAACCCACGCAGACACAGGGAGAACACACCACACTCCTCACAGACAATCACCCGGAGGAAACCCACACAGACACAGGGAGAACACACCACACTCCTCACAGACAGCCACCTAGAGGAAACCCACGCAGACACAGGGAGAACACACCAACTCCTCACAGACAGTCACCCAGAGGAAACCCAAGCAGACACAGGGAGAACGCACCACACTCCTCACAGACAATCACCCGGAGGAAACCCACACAGACACAGGGAGAACACACCACACTCCTCACAGACAGTCACCCAGAGGAAACCCACGCAGACACAGAGAGAACACACCACACTCCTCACAGACAGTCGCCCAGAGGAAACCCACGCAGACACAGAGAGAACACACCACACTCCTCACAGACAATCACCCGGAGGAAACCCACACAGACACAGGGAGAACACACCACACTTCTCACAGGCAATCACCCGGAGGAAACCCACACAGACACAGGGAGAACACACCACACTCCTCACAGACAGTCACCCGGAGGAAACCCATGCAGACACAGGGAGAACACACCACACTCCTCACAGACAGTCACCCGGAGGAAACCCACGCAGACACAGGGAGAACACACCACACTCCTCACAGACAGTCACCCGGAGGAAACCCACGCAGACACAGGGAGAACACACCACACTCCTCACAGACAGTCACCCGGAGGAAACCCATGCAGACACAGGGAGAACACACCACACTTCTCACAGGCAATCACCCGGAGGAAACCCACACAGACACAGGGAGAACACACCACACTCCTCACAGACAGTCACCCGGAGGAAACCCATGCAGACACAGGGAGAACACACCACACTCCTCACAGACAGTCACCCGGAGGAAACCCACGCAGACACAGGGAGAACACACCACACTCCTCACAGACAGTCACCCAGAGGAAACCCACGCAGACACAGGGAGAACACACCACACTCCTCACAGACAGTCACCCGGAGCGGGACTCGAACCCACAACCTCCAGGTCCCTGGAGCTGTGTGACTGCGACACTAACCTGCTGCGCCACCGTGCTGCCCCATGGTTAATATATATTATTTAAAAAACTTTGTGATTTCAAAATACTTGAAGTATTACATACAAAACCTAAAATAAATACCATTTATTAAATTCTTTATATAAATGTTAAAGTTTTTTGTCCCTGGAAATGTCCAAACCACAAAATATATCCTTTGTCTCATAGTAATGCTTCAAATTGCTTGTTTGGATTAATGCCGTGTTTTGGGAACATCTACGACACATTGGTTGCAAGAAGAATGACCATAAACTGCTCCTTCTCCTCCACCTCACTCTCACATCCCTCTGCTCTCTGTATTGAACTGGAGTGTAAACAAACTGTGTGATTGATATAATTCAATTAAGCTGTTGCCATATTAACCTGATTATCTACAGTTATTGTCTACTGCCATGACCACCAAAGACACTCCATAAACCTTATTTATTTATGAATAGGCTACCGCCACTCTGTCCAGGTCTAAACCGAGGCCCTGGGCCACGGAAATGAGCACAGACTGTCATTATATATAATTATTACTATGACAAGTCATTTGAAACTTTTGAAAAATAGTGTGTATTTCATTATTTGTACTATAACAGATACATATACTCTTTGCATCCGCAGGCACTTAGATATCTCCCGAGAGAACCACCGCAACTCCAAGTTTAAAATGACGAGGAAGATCCTGACAAGCATCGTGCAGAGTGTAGGGAACCTGGTCTCTCTGGACATCTCTGGTCACATCATGCTGGACAACTGCACTGTGCCACAGTTTGAGGAGGCCATGGGACGCCCCTGGTAAAGTGAATTATTCAGAGAGGAATTAATCAAAATCAGGAAGTGTATAATATTTTGTGACTGAGAGTGGAGTGAAACGTGTAGAAACAAAAACTATAGACAAACGAGCTTCAAATTTAATCCAGGGATAAGGGAGAAGTTATTTTCTATGAAGATGACTTTTGTAATTTCTCTTTCTTTCCTTTTCTTTCAGCATTGAGCCATGTAAGAGCAGTATCTACCCCTTCCAGGAGCTGAAAAGGCCACTACAGTTTTTGGGGCTATACAACACCACGCTCTGTAACGTCACACACATCCCCGCATACAAGGTAGAGCTCACTGACTAGATCTTTTTCACAGTAAATAAAGCACTTTATCTGATAAATAGATGAGTAGATTCTTGTTGTGATTATTAATTTAATAAAAGTATTTGATTCTCATATTCGTACAGCTTTTCTTGTGTTTGTGTTTATGGGTTTTTTTAGTGGTGTAATATGGGTCTGTTTTACAGTTTCGTGTGTTTTATATTTGTGCAGGTCACTGGTTCTAAGAATGAGGAGCAGGTGCTAAATGCTATAGAAGCTTACACTGAGTACCGCCCTGAACTGGCCCATAGAGCCATCAACCAGCTGTTTGACATCGCCAGGATACAACACTGCAACCAGCTGCTCAGAGCACTACAGGTACACACACACACACACACACACACACACACTGCACAGACCAGGTTACAACACTGCAACCAGCTGCTCAGAGCACTACAGGTACACACACACACACACACACACACACACACACACACACTGCGCAGACCAGGTTACAACACTGCATCCTGCTTCTCCGAGTACTACAAGAACACACACACAGTCGAGTATACAACAGTACAGCCAGCTGCTCCGAACTCTACAGATAGTGAAGCACTGCCCCCCAAACACACACACACACACACACACACACACACACACACACCAGGATACAGCACTCGAACAAGCTGTATAAACCCCGCATTTATACACAGACAATGTTACAATACTAAACTAGTTTCTCAAGTATCACGAGTAAACACACAGAAGAATGTGTGTATGTGTGTGTGTGTGCACATGAGCAGTGAGTGTTTTTGAGTGATTTTAGGTGTTTTACCCATTTAAAATGCTTAATATCGTCAAACATTCAGACATTTCAGGGAGGCTAATGATACACATACAGCGCTAGCTATTGTAGCATGGCTAAGGTTACTAACAAGCAAGAGGCTTACAACAGCACCAGACTGCTTCTTTTCATTGTATCATAGGGGTTATATGTGTCTCAGTTACGCCAATATAATGTTTATATATTATATATAAATCTATGTCTCTTCCTCTGTCTCTCTGTTCCCGTCTCCCCAGTTGGTAATAGCAGCTCTTAAGTGTCATAAGTATGATAAAAGTATCCAAGTGACAGGAAGTGCTGCTCTTTTCTACCTGACCAACACTGAGTATCGGAATGATCAGAGTGTACGGCTGCGCCGGCAAGTCATTGAGGTCGTTCTCAACGGCATGGAGCAATACCAGGAAGTCACGGTGAGCAAAACGCACAAAGGGGAATGAGCCATATATACACTGCTCAAAAAAATAAAGGGAACACTTAAACAACACAATGTAACTCCAAGTCAGGCACACTTCTGTGAAATCAACCTGTCCCGTTAGGAAGCAACACCGATTGTGAATCAATTTCACCTGCTGTTATACCAGTGGAACAGAAAACAGGTGGAAATGAGAGGCAATTAGCAAGACAACCCCTATAAAGGAGTGGTTCTGCAGGTGGTGACCACAGACCCTTTCTCTGTTCTCATCCTACAAAAGTGGGAGTGGGTTCCTACCTAAATAATCTGAAACAGCAAAAATAAGTCAATATTACCCACTTTTGGAGCAGGAATAAAGAATATCCTCTCCTCCTTTCATGAGGTTTGGAGGTTGAAAAAGCATAGCATGTCTGACCAAGCCGCTTTGTTTTTTTACTCGTTTACTGACACTGGGGCTTTGTAAACACATCAGACTGGTTTCCAGTGTAAACAGATTGGAAAGAAACAAATGGTGAGGAAACATCTGAATTTTATAAAGTGTTTTTACTACAGTCCTCTGACCATTCCCTTTAAATGTCACTCTCCTTATGTTTTCTGTTCGGACTGGCCGATTCAATGTGTGAGAGTGGTTCAGATATGATACTTCAAACACCAGATGTGCTTCCAGTTTGCCTCTAGTATGTCTTATTTGACTAAAGATTTCCAGTTATTTTTAAATGAATTGTTTCTCCTAACTCTCTCACTCTGTGTGTGTCTGTTTGTGTGTGGTTTTTTTTTTTCTTTTTCTAGGTCCAGAGGAACTGTTGTCTAACTCTGTGTAACTTCAGTATTCCTGAGGAGCTGGAGTTTCAGTACCATCGGGTTAATCTGCTGCTCCTGAAGATCCTGGAGCCTGCACGACAGGACGAGTCCATCCAGAGGATCGCTGTGCATCTCTGCAATGCCTTGGTCTGCCAAGTGGACAATGATCACAAAGAGGCTGTTGGGAAGATGGGTTTCGTTAAGGTGAAGTTACAGTAAACAATATTTAATCTAACAACACTTCAATTATGTGTTCTTTATTTTTCTGTGGACCAAGGTGTTTTTCTGTAATTTTAAAACATTGCTCTAATTTTTGTAATGATTGTTAGTAGTTAGCGTAGCTACACTTTAACCATGTAGGTTCCTAGATCCATAGTTGATGACAGTTTATATGGCACCCTTGGCTAAAGGCAGAAAGGCAGCCTTAAATAGCTTCAATGTGAAAATGTGCCTCCTGTATTTCAGCCTTCAGAATAATACCACCCCCCTCTGCCCTCTGCTTAATATGTGCTCAGGGTACAGTACCACTGTGGCTGCCCTTAATATTTATACCTGCATGTTATACTTTATATGTTTTTCCTGTCCTCTCACATTATTCTGTAGACCATGCTGAATTTAATACAGAAGAAGCTGCAGGACAAAATGGTAAGTATTGCCACAAAATGTTTGCTTTTACTAACTTCAGCAACACCACAACAATCCAAACACATTCCCTGCACTAAAGAGAAATGTTTATTCATGAAAAGTCAGATTATATGCGGTGGAAATGTTGTGGTACCAGTTCTGGGACATGTGACCTGTTGTGGACTCTATTGATGGTGAATTTGCTTAGTTCTCAAATCAGCGCTATGAAGAGTTTGTATCGTATTCTCTTTTGGGTCAAATGTAGCTGTTTGGTCCAAGTGTTCAGTGTCTGAATACTGTGCTGGAGCTGCAAGGCTAATTTAACATTCAGTTAATGAAAACTTGATCCCTGCAATTCGGCATTGCCCAGGCTGCACATTAATATTATCAAAACTTGACTTAAACAACCGAGTTATTAAGAAATCTCAAATAGACTTGATGTGTTTTCTGACTCTCTGTGACGTGTTTATTTAAAAGTGAATACAGTTTTGATGTAAATATGCTGTGCTTTGTTTCATTTTCCAATGATCAGTTTAGGTGATTGTAATTGGTGAGGTGTGTTCTTAAACATTACGTATAAAGTTTGATTGATTATGTTTTTGACTTATTATTATTATTTTGAATAATTCAAATGTTACAATGCAGCTGGAGAAGATAGTTGGATTAGTAGGATTAGATCTTAGCTGTCATTGTATCTGTTATTTTGGGCTGACCTCGCTGACAGGCTTTTGGACTTGCCTCCTCAGTGTGATCAGGTAATGGAGTTTTCATGGAGCGCCCTGTGGAACATCACAGACGAGACACCAGACAACTGCCAAATGTTTCTCGACTGCAATGGCATGGACCTGTTTCTGGAGTGTCTGCAGGTGAGGGACAGATGCACAGACACAGAGAGTGCAGCCCGGTGTTCATCAAGTGCTTTTATGTGTTACTGGTTTGTCATGACTTCTCAGTGTTTCTTCTAAAATCAAGAGTTAATTGAGTGTTTGGTGGTGGTGTGGTGATTGTTCACAAATCAGAAGATGTTTTAAAGGTGGGGCAAATGTCTGACGTTTGATTAAAGTTTATGGGAAACTATAAATGTCCTTTTCGAGATATGATATGAGGAATTGGGCGTCATATGAACAGGGACATGAAGGTAGAAATGGTCTGTTTTGACTTTGAAGGTGGTTTTTCAAACAGAAGCTGCACAAAAACAAACGAATAAATAAGTAAACCTTAAAAATAAAAATAAATAGTCTTTGGAGATGGGATTTTGTTTTTTAAATTGCATTTTTAAATGTTATTCTATGTCAGATGGCTTCCCCTTGCTTGATTTAATAGTTTAATATGTCTCTCATTCGCAGGAGTTTCCAGACAAACAGGAGTTGCATCGTAACATGCTGGGGCTGCTGGGTAATGTGGCGGAAGTGAAAGCACTCCGACCTCAGCTACTCACCAGCCAGTTCATCACAGTCTTTAGGTACATTTCCATTCAATCTAAAGTTCTATAAATTTACATAGGCTTTAAACTGCTTCTGTTTAACATTTGTCACAGAACAGTATCTGACACTATGTGAGCATTATATGTGTATGTGAATATTGATTTATATATATATATATATCTAGAGGTAAAATGACAACGCTGAATTGAAATATATGTACTGTATAATTACAGTAAAGTAAAATTATTTTGAATTAATTGGATAATAACAAAGTTAGACTGAAAAGGGTCAGTATCCTGTGATTTTTATCATCTTATTTCTAGTAAAGACCTTGTTTTCTAAAATCCCACATTTCTGCTGTGGTCAGTAACCTGTTGGACAGCAAGGCAGATGGTATTGAGGTGTCATATAATGCCTGTGGAGTGCTGTCACATATCATGTTCGATGGACCCGATGTGTGGACAGTAGAAGACCCTGAAAGAGAATGGGTCATGGACAAAATGTGGGATGCCATCCAAAGCTGGGACGTGAGCTCACGCCGAAACATTAACTACAGGTGCCTTAATAACAGCAACCATATTTCAGTTATGCATGACCATTTTTGATAATACAAGCTGTTGTGATAAAAGTTTGCTCTTCTCTTCTCACAGGTCATTTGAGCCCATTCTGCGTCTCCTTCCTCAGAGTATATCTCCAGTCAGTCAGCACTGGGCAACCTGGGCCCTCTACAACCTGGTGTCTGTGTATCGTGAGTTCACACTCTTACACTTTTTGTACACATTGGCATCATTAGTCTCAAGTGACTGGCCAGTGAGGTGTTTTTTTCAGGCTATGAATTTTTATAAAATTATTTAATATCAATAGTCACACAGCTCCAGGGTCCTGGAGGTTGTGGGTTCAAGTCCCGCTCCGGGTGACTGTCTGTGAAGAGTGTGGTGTGTTCTCCCTGTGTCTGCTTGGGTTTCCTCCGGGTGACTGTCTGTGAGGAGTGTGGTGTGTTCTCTCTGTGTCTGTGTGGGTTTCCTCCGGGTGACTGTCTGTGAGGAGTGTGGTGTGTTCTCCCTGTGTCTGTGTGGGTTTCCTCCGGGTGACTGTCTGTGAGGAGTGTGGTGTGTTCTCTCTGTGTCTGCGTGGGTTTCCTCCGGGTAACTGTCTCTGAGGAGTGTGGTGTGTTCTCCCTGTGTCTGCGTGGGTTTCCTCCGGGTGACTGTCTGTGAGGAGTGTGGTGTGTTCTCCCTGTGTCTGCGTGGGTCCGGTTTCCTTCCACAGTCCAAAAACGCACATTGGTAGGTGGATTGGTGACTCCAAAGTGTCCACTGGTGTGAGTGAATGTGTGAGTGTGTGTGTTGCCCTGTGAAGGACTGGCGCCCCCTTCAGGGTGTATTCCCACCTTGCGCCCAATGATTCCAGGTAGGCTCTGGACCCACAACGACCCTGAACTGGATAAGGGTTACAGATAATGGATGAATGAATATATTGCAATATAAAATGTTTCAATAAAGTTGATATGATTTGAATAACACATTTCAGTATACGTTATTTTCAATATCTGTCACTGACCGACGTTCATTACAGGGCACTGTCAGTTCAGCGCACTTGCTTTAAACACATTCATATTGATATTGGAATTATATCGTCTCAATCAGAATTAAGAAATACATTGCGATATAAATTTTGGCCGTATCGTCAAGCTCTTGGAATGTAATGTAAACAAAGTTTAAAGGTTAACAGCTTTCTGCATTTGCCTTTCTCATTTGAAACAAGCCTGTGGAATCCATAGAATCATCGTAACTGTTCTTTTATAGTCAGTTTAATTTGTGGAGCACCTTTTACAGGTAGTGTTGTCACAACCGTTTCTAAACACTGCTAAACCTGGCTAAGCTTTGTTGAAGCTTGATTTATGGGCAGGGTTTCACTGATCTTGTCTCTCTGTCTGTAGCGGGCAAGTACTGTCCATTATTAGTAAAAGAGGGAGGCATTGCTCTTTTGGAGAAGGTTATGGAGCTAGACTCTTCTCATCAGGAGACCAAGGACATGGCACGGTACACATCTGCATATACTCTTTACATTTTCACCCAGCAGTTCCAAGTTAGAATTACAGTGCTCTATTATAGTTATATTTCTAACTAATGCTTAAGAATATATAGATTCAGAATCTGCATTTTGTGTTTGTGTATCAATATTGGCAGTGTATTAATATCTGATATGAACAGGTTTTTAACAGGGTTTGATCCTTGTGGTATTTTGACAAAAGCATGCCATATAAGTTTTATTAAGACAGTATAGAATATGCTCCATTTGACAAATGAATTCCTTCAGTTAATAACAATAATTGACTTGTGAGATCAGGGTAATTTACTTTCCAAAAGCCTTTGCCATTGTTTGATTATATCCTTATTTTGTTGTTGTCTTCACTGTTGCAGTAAAGTGATGGAGCAGTGTGAGAATTTTAAGGAGGATCCCATGGACACCAGCAGGTAAACACTGAGGACAATGAGCTCACCTTTTAGGAGCGTGGACAGCAGACCCTTCCCAGGATGTTTGTGCACGTCTCCTCACTGCAGTTGTGTGTGTTCTGGCAGCAGGGTGGCAAGGCAACTCTCTCTCTCTCTCTCTCTTTCTCTCTAAGCTCCTGCGGCTCACTTTAGGACAAGTTCAGTCGCACAGGAGCGTGTATGGTTTCGTTTGCGGTTTTATTTGTGTTGCACATGATAAGCAGTATTTGTGTCATTCATTATAGGTTTGAGTGGTTGTTTTGTTATGCCTTTGTTTTTATGTGTGTAAATGTGTATGGTTTAAGTGTGTGTGTGTGTGAGTGAGTGAAAGAAAAAGCAAGTGTGTGTGTGTCATTATAAGGAACAAAAACCAAATGTTTTTTTTGGTTTCACCTCTTTCACATGGAGTACAGAAAAGAGGACAAAAAAGAAAAAAAACAAAACTCAGTGCAAATGGCCTGCTGTCTCTCATCTGCGGAGAATGCAAGTCTATGTGGGAGTACCTTATATAAGCTTCACTGAAGCGCACAGCAATGGTTGTGGTTGTGGGCTTCGTCTCAGACATTTTGGAGCCCAGAACGGACTGGATCAATCGTGTCGGTGGCTCAGAAACCAGACTGAACTCTTTATGAATGACCCATTCACTCACACTTGAGGTTGGGGACAAGTTGGTGCTGATGAATGAGGATTTTCGTTGCTGTTTAAAGTGGAAAGACTTTGCTACAGATTAGTTAATGGAGAACATACTCTAAGGCCACCATGGAGGCTTAGACGCTTCGATAAGCACCCTAAGACTTCTGCTCATGTACATAACTAGGAAGAATGCTCTCATTTATTATTATTTTTTTTCCTGATGTATGTTTTTATGACACAATTATAAAACACTCCTATGATGAACGCTCATTTGGCCATCATGATTTAGTCAAGGGAAACTAAGGGGAATGAACACCATCGACCTTGTCGTCATGTTTCTTGTACTCGGTCTTGTACCCATGTTAGGACATTCTAGTCTGAGCACGTTTTCTCTATGAGGAAAAATGAATGCTGTTTTTCAGCTACTGAATATATTTGGTTCTGTGTATGTTTTTCCTCCTGAGTATTAATGAATTACGAGGCAGTTACGACACAACGCTACATGCTATAAGCAAGCATGATTACGTCAACACCTCTACACTCATTCATTCATTCATTATCTGTAACCCTTATCCAGTTCAGGGTCGTGATGGGTCCAGAGTCTACCTGGAATCATTGGGCGCTAGGTGGGAATACACCCTGGAGGGGGCGCCAGTCCTTCACAGGGCAACACACACACACCTACGGACAATTTTGAGTCACCAATCCACCTACCAACGTGTGTTTTTGGACTGTGGGAGGAAACCGGAGCACCCGGAGGAAACCCACGCAGACACAGGGAGAACACACCACACTCCTCACAGTCACCTGGAGCAGGAATCGAACCCACAACCTCCAGGCCCCTGGAGCTGTGTGTGACTGCGACACTACCTGCTGCGCCACCGTGCCGCCCACCTCTACACTCATCTAATGCCAAAACATCTTTGAACTTAGCTCTTAATTCATAAGATCCATGAACACTTGGAGCACAAATATACGTACAGCAAATACAAATCTGGTTGGGGATATTTGGGTCCCCCCCACCCCATAGAGAAACGCTGCTTAGACCCAGACTTCCTAATATAGGCATGACACCAACTACAGAAGGACAGGCTTCAGAGGCTGACTTTGGTCTTCGCCGGTAATGATCAGTTTCTTGTTTTGTGTCTGTATCATTTTTATTGCCTTTTCTTTGACATTTCTGGAAGCAGATTGAACTCGTCTGTATCCTTCATGGTTTGTATGCTCTGGGATTTGAGAGTTGAATCAGATTGTTACTAGTTCTATGCTTAAACACAGGAATAATAGTCTGTAATGCTTTGAGAGGAGGCAAAGCACTTGACTTTCGCTCTGTCACACTTCTGCATCTCTTCACGCTCACGTTGCTGTTGGAAAATGAAAAAAATCGAGTTGTTCTTCTTCATGGACCTCGAACCTTAAATCGCACCTCTGAAGGTTTGAGGTTATGCTGCTAGTTTAGACGTTCTTGGTTAATTCCACGGAGGAACATTTTTATTTGCCTTTTTCTGTACTGTTGTTTTCCTAAACAGATTCAAACTGCAGTGGATTTGTGATACTTTATGAATTGCCACGGATGTTAACGATGATGACGGTGTGTTAACGATGACATATTATTGAGCAGTGAGTCGATATTTGTCACGGCTTCTGGTTTGTTCCCCTCATCATTTGAAATGGTGTGTAATAATAATTGAATCTACCAATAATGAGTCCTGAAATCAGTGCGACCGTTACAGAATATTCTTTATTGATGTGTCCTTAACGAGAAGTGGAAAAACATCCTTTTGCTTTTTTACTTTTATCTCATTTCTAATTCCTAATTAGCAGAAGAGACTTTCTGTTATGTGTTAAGCTCGTATTTATTCCACTTCAGCTACTGTACCAACCAAGGGATTTCCTTTTTGTCATTTCTGTTTGGAGCCAAAGGTCCAAAGTGATTCTCCTTTGTCATTTCTAGTCACAGTTTAAGTTAAACCTGGTTGTAACTAGGCTGCGCAGGTTGTGGAGGGTGTTTTGAAGACACACTTGGTTAGGTAGGAATGTATGGTAAGGCAAAAACACCAAAGCAAGTCTCGGAAAGCTGTGATTAAAGTTATAGTTCTCAGAATGAAAAATGACAGTTTCTCTTAATCAAAACTGATCAGCTGAGTCCTGTTTGGTGCCTGGTGGTTATTATTGTTTGCATGGTAATGTTAGCGACAAATGGAAACTCGTGTACAGTAGGCTTAAGCGATATTGATTTTTCCTGATCATCCATACTTTCCTTTAAAAAATAAATTAAAACAAAATTTATAAAATTTTAACCTTTTTTTAACCAGAAAATTCAATAAGAACAGCTTCTCATTTAGATTTCTCTAAGTCTCTAATACACACACGGGGTGGTTAGTAGCACCCCTTTACCCAATCAGAACCCAACACAAATATGCCCCACAGCACAATGTGTCATATCATATTAAACACACCATATCGCACAAGCCTAACGTACACCAGCAGCGTCCAAACCTTGTTGAACACCTTTGTGTTTTCTGACGCTCTTCTATAAAAATGGGCAAAAAGCAAAGTTGAGGATGACTGTGTACATTTGGGTTAAGGACTGAAAACTTTGGGCAAACTGTTGCTTTAACAACACTCTCTCAAGCCCTATCCTCTAACTCCTGTTCTCTCTGACCATTCTAATTAAATGTTTGTGTACATGAGATACACCTGTTTTAGACTGATATGGAGAGCCTTTTGGAACTAATGG
Source organism: Hoplias malabaricus (assembly GCF_029633855.1). Classification (NCBI taxonomy): domain Eukaryota; kingdom Metazoa; phylum Chordata; class Actinopteri; order Characiformes; family Erythrinidae; genus Hoplias; species Hoplias malabaricus. The sequence continues at coordinate 7,059,194 of NC_089814.1, forward strand.
TTAACACAATTCCCAGAAGAACAACTTGATGAATGATTTGTAAATCAGATATTACATTTTTTGTCACTGGTAGGACTTGGGTGAATAGATAAATAAAAACCAGAGGGTACTGTGGATGCTCCAGTGTGTCTCTTTAAGAACTGTAGTGTCCTCATTAACATTCACGCATGAAACAAAAGTGTAGTAAAACACAACAGTGCTGTATGTTTCTCCACACATTTACAGATGTTGTTGTCTTTTACTCATTGCATTGATATGTGTAGCTACATCAAAGTGAGCTCCTCTAAGAAATTCATTCATTCATTCTGGAGGGGGCGCCAGTCCTTCACAGGGCAACATACACACACACCTACTGACACTTTTGAGTCACCAATCCACCTACCAACGTGTGTTTTTGGACTGTAGGAGGAAACCGGAGCACCCGGAGGAAACCCACGCAGACACAGGGAGAACACACCACACTCCTCACAGACAGTCACCCGGAGGAAACCCACGCGGACACGGGGAGAACACACCACACTCCTCACAGACAGTCACCCGGAGGAAACCCACGCAGACACAGAGAGAACACACCACACTCCTCACAGACAGTCACCCGGAGGAAACCCACGCAGACACAGGGAGAACACACCACACTCCTCACAGACAGTCACCCGGAGGAAACCCACGCAGACACAGGGAGAACACACCACACTCTTCACAGACAGTCACCCGGAGGAAACCCACGCAGACACAGGGAGAACACACCACACTCCTCACAGACAGTCACCCGGAGCGGGAATCGAACCGACAACTTCTCGGCCCCTGGAGCTGTGTGACTGCGACACTACTTGCTCCGCCACCGTGCCGCCCTTCTCTAAGAAATGTTCTAATTAATGTTTTTCAAAATAAGAGTCACCTAAATCCATCCAGTTGCAGAAATTAATAAATATTAGTTGTGTTTGTTTCCTGGGGGGATTTGTGTGAGTTTTCTTACACAATTTTAAAAAACAGTTGCTGTCCCTTGTATTGACCAATAGAAACTCATCTAAATTGTATTACATCAGCGTTACAAGTGTGAAAACAATCGCAACATTGACAAAATACAGTAGGGTTTCAATTAATACACTTTTTAATACCACAATCATTATTATTAAACAAGTATTAGCATAAAAGTGCACCATATGTTGGGTTATTATTTCATTATGAGGGTTATCTACAGATATTTGAATGCATGCTCTACATTAGTTCAAAATGTATTTCAGTTTTACTGTGGTCTCTAGCTTTCCAAAATGTTTTTTTATTTTGTTTGTTTATTTTACATTAACTCATTTATTCATATTTAGTGCCACACAGCCAGAAAAACAAAGCTATTTTTGTGCCTTTGTCACCGATTTGATGTTACTTTCACTTTTACTGTGGCACTCCTATCTAAGGCCGTGTGTTCACCTTATGGAAGAAGAGTGTAATGATCCCTCTCCTCCACTAGAGGGCACCATTCGGTTTCATTTGATGAAATGAATAAAATAAACATAACCCCCTCCCCAAGTTCCAAGAAGGGTCATGGATCCGGAGCTGTTCAAGGCCAGAACACACCCTGGACTGGGCGATAATCCATCACAATTAATCCCATACACACTCGCCCAGTCTCTCTCTCTCTCACACACACAAACCCCTTGCAGACAGTAACCTGATGTGAGCAATGAACCCAGGAAGCAGAGACCCTGGAGCATTGTGGCAGTGGCACCATACCTTCCCCGTGTCCCAGAGGCTGAAAATTACATCATAAAGACTCATCATTACAGTCTCAAAATTTGTGGACACTTCTAATCAATGAAGGAGGACATGCATTCAACAGCTGCACAAATACAGTTTGCAGAGAAAAGCATTGACCAATACAATCTAACATTCCGGAGCAGTTGTACATGAGTCTACAATAACCGTGCCAAATGCCAAGTGTCAGCTAGAAGGGTATAAACCCCCCAGCAGTACACTGTGAAGAAGTGACCTGTGTTCTCTGAACTAAAGGAGCGAATCTAACTAATCATCAAACATCTGAACCAGACCTCATTTATGTTTACATGGCGGAAAGCCATCAGATGTTCACAGCAATGTTCCTACATGTAGTGCCAGACTTTTTCTAGAAGTGTAGAGCCTGTGGCTGCAGCAAAAGTGGGAATAACATCATCTGAATCCCTGGAGATTTCTGAAGAAATAGTGAACGAAAGTCAAATAAATGATTAAAACTAGAAAAGATTCATCAGGTGTTTATTGCTGGGTGACATCAATTATGAAGCAATATTTGAATTAATTGTTTAAGGGGTGGTTTCCTAGACAGGGATTAAGCCTAGTCCTAAACTGTATCCTACTTTCAATGGAAGATCACAGTTCAAAATGCTGTGTAGTGCAGGACTAGGCTTAGTCCTGGTCTGAAACACAACGTAAGGCTCAGTCCTGGTCTGAGACACCACGTAAGGCTCAGTCCTGGTCTGAGACACCACGTATGGCTCAATCTTGGTCTGAGACACCACGTAAGGCTCAATCCTGGTCTGAGACACCACGTAAGGCTTAGTCCTGGTCTGAGACACCACGTAAGGCTTAGTCCTGGTCTGAGACACCACGTAAGGCTCAATCCTGGTCTGAGACACCACGTAAGGCTCAATCCTGGTCTGAGACACCACGTAAGGCTTAGTCCTGGTCTGAGACACCACGTAAGGCTCAATCCTGGTCTGAGACACCACGTAAGGCTTAGTCCTGGTCTGAGACACCACGTAAGGCTTAGTCCTGGTCTGAGACACCACGTAAGGCTCAATCCTGGTCTGAGACACCACGTAAGGCTTAGTCCTAGTCTAAGACACCACGTAAGGCTTAATCCTGGTCTCAGACACCACGTAAGGCTTAGTCCTAGTCTAAGACACCACGTAAGGCTTAGTGCTGGTCTGAGACACCACGTAAAGCTTAGTCCTGGTCTGAGATACCACGTAAGGCTTAGTCATTGTCTGAGACACCACGTAAGGCTTAGTCCTGGTCTGAGACACCACGTAAGGCTCAATCCTGGTCTGAGACACCACGTAAGGCTTAGTCCTGGTCTGAGACACCACGTAAGGCTCAATCCTGGTCTGAGACACCACGTAAGGCTTAGTCCTGGTCTGAGATACCACGTAAGGCTTAGTCCTGGTCTGAGACACCACGTAAGGCTTAGTCCTGGTCTGAGACACCACGTAAGGCTCAATCCTGGTCTGAGACACCACGTAAGGCTTAGTCCTGGTCTAAGACACCACGTAAGGCTTAGTCCTGGTCTCAGACACCATGTAAAGCTTAATCCTGGTCTGAGACACCACGTAAAGCTTAGTCCTGGTCTGAGATACCACGTAAGGCTTAGTCATTGTCTGAGACACCACGTAAGGCTTAGTCATTGTCTGAGACACCACGTAAGGCTTAGTCCTGGTCTGAGACACCACGTAAAGCTTAGTCCTGGTCTGAGATATCACGTAAGGCTTAGTCATTGTCTGAGACACCACGTAAGGCTTAGTCCTGGTCTGAGACACCACATAAGGCTTAGTCCTGGTCTGAGATATCACGTAAGGCTTAGTCATTGTCTGAGACACCACATAAGGCTTAGTCCTGGTCTGAGACACCACATAAGGCTTAGTCCTGGTCTGAGACACCACATAAGGCTTAGTCCTGGTCTGAGACACCACGTAAGTAAAACAGCTTCAGTCAGATTAAAGGTTTGTGACAGTTTTAATCCAATTCCTGTATTTACAGACGTCTGTAAAGACTATTTGTCCTGCACAGCCACCTCTACGTCCTCCAATCAGCACCCCATACACCACATCCTCACGCCCCCTCAACAGGAGACCACTTCCAGAATCCCCCTAACAGAGAGAAAGACAGAGAGAGAGTCAGCAAACCTCACACAACCACAGCAGGTTAAAGACAGACAGACTGATGAAAGTCACTATACCGCACAGCTCTCGATCACAGGGTGACCTGGAAGGTTTCCTCCGCAGAAGACATGTTTATCTTTTTCAAACGCAGTATTTTTCAGGTTTGGACACGGGACGACCGAAACATTCAGGCACTTTAGATTCGTCTCCACTTTTCCTGAAAAACACAAAGACCGTGAGATCAGCCAAATATTTTCCCGATTATTGCAGTGCTGTACGCAAACGTGTCCATAGGTGTGAGTGAATGTGTGAGTGTGTGTTGCCCTGTGATGGACTGGCACTGCTGGACTGCTGTGAATAAGTTATAATCATTTAAATTCCAGTCAAAAAATAAATAAATAAAAAAGCACACGCTGGTGATTCAGTGTAGTGAACACACACACACCCACAGCGATGGACATTTCAGCTGTGGATGTTGAGGGAGGAGACAACGCTGTTCCTTCACAGCAGTGTTGGATTACAGTGTGTATGACTATTATAGTGGATATCTAAGGTACATATAAATACCCATTCATTCATCTTCTGTAGCCACTTGGTACTGATCAGATCACAGTGGGTCCAGAATCTATTCAGAATCATTGGGCACAAGGCAGGAATATAGAAATATAAATGATATAGCTACCATAGACAGAAGATGTTGATCCATGCCCTGCCACCTGTAGGATGTTTCCCGCAGGTGGATGATTACATGAGGAAACATCTGGAACTACTGCAGGTGTGATATCATCCACAGATTCCTGGAGCTTCAGTAACATGATGTCTCCGTCTGACACAGTGATGCTGTATTTCTTTATGTTGCTCAGTGGAATGAGGAGTGTTGTTTTGTTTTTTGATTTTGTTGTAACTTGTAAAGTCCTGGTAAAGACAAGTTTTCATTTACAATCTCATAAACATAAATAAATCAAGTCTTGTGAACATATACATCTATTGAAATATAGAGTTTCTTCGTGACTGCTATGGTGCCATAGAAGTGTCAGTGCTGTGTGAGTACTATGATGTCATAGAAGAACCCCTCATTGCTGTATGTCTTCTATGATGTCATAGTAGCTCTGGTAACATTTATTTCAATGAACTAGAACTATACTTTAAAATTAGTAAATACATTTCAAGCACATTACTCTTTTGTGTGCTAAATGTAAGTGAAACCCACGCAGACACAGGGAGAACACACCACACTCCTCACAGACAGTCACCCGGAGGAAACCCACACAGACACAGAGAGAACACACCACACTCCTCACAGACTGTCACCCGGAGGAAACCCACGCAGACACAGGAAGAACACACTACACTCCTCAAATACAGTCACCCGGAGGAAACTCACGGAGATACAGGGAGAACACACCACACTCTTCACATACAGTCACCCGGAGGAAACTCACGGAGATACAGGGAGAACACACCACACTCCTCACATACAGTCATCCGGAGGAAACTCAACGGAGACACAGGGAGAACACACCACACTCCTCACAGACAGTCACCCGGAGGAAACTCAACGGAGACACAGGGAGAACACACCACACTCCTCACAGACAGTCACTCGGAGGAAACCCACGCAGACACAGGGAGAACACACGACACTCCTCACATACAGTCACCCGGAGGAAACTCACGGAGACACAGGGAGAACACACCACACTCCTCACATACAGTCACCCGGAGGAAACTCACGGAGACACAGGGAGAACACACCACACTCCTCACAGACAGTCACCCGGAGGAAACCCACGCAGACACAGGGAGAACACACCACACTCCTCACAGACAGTCACCCGGAGCGGGAATCGAACCGACAACTTCTCGGCCCCTGGAGCTGTGTGACTGCGACACTACTTGCTCCGCCACCGTGCCGCCCTTCTCTAAGAAATGTTCTAATTAATGTTTTTCAAAATAAGAGTCACCTAAATCCATCCAGTTGCAGAAATTAATAAATATTAGTTGTGTTTGTTTCCTGGGGGGATTTGTGTGAGTTTTCTTACACAATTTTAAAAAACAGTTGCTGTCCCTTGTATTGACCAATAGAAACTCATCTAAATTGTATTACATCAGCGTTACAAGTGTGAAAACAATCGCAACATTGACAAAATACAGTAGGGTTTCAATTAATACACTTTTTAATACCACAATCATTATTATTAAACAAGTATTAGCATAAAAGTGCACCATATGTTGGGTTATTATTTCATTATGAGGGTTATCTACAGATATTTGAATGCATGCTCTACATTAGTTCAAAATGTATTTCAGTTTTACTGTGGTCTCTAGCTTTCCAAAATGTTTTTTTATTTTGTTTGTTTATTTTACATTAACTCATTTATTCATATTTAGTGCCACACAGCCAGAAAAACAAAGCTATTTTTGTGCCTTTGTCACCGATTTGATGTTACTTTCACTTTTACTGTGGCACTCCTATCTAAGGCCGTGTGTTCACCTTATGGAAGAAGAGTGTAATGATCCCTCTCCTCCACTAGAGGGCACCATTCGGTTTCATTTGATGAAATGAATAAAATAAACATAACCCCCTCCCCAAGTTCCAAGAAGGGTCATGGATCCGGAGCTGTTCAGTTCAAGGCCAGAACACACCCTGGACTGGGCGATAATCCATCACAATTAATCCCATACACACTCGCCCAGTCTCTCTCTCTCTCACACACACAAACCCCTTGCAGACAGTAACCTGATGTGAGCAATGAACCCAGGAAGCAGAGACCCTGGAGCATTGTGGCAGTGGCACCATACCTTCCCCGTGTCCCAGAGGCTGAAAATTACATCATAAAGACTCATCATTACAGTCTCAAAATTTGTGGACACTTCTAATCAATGAAGGAGGACATGCATTCAACAGCTGCACAAATACAGTTTGCAGAGAAAAGCATTGACCAATACAATCTAACATTCCGGAGCAGTTGTACATGAGTCTACAATAACCGTGCCAAATGCCAAGTGTCAGCTAGAAGGGTATAAACCCCCCAGCAGTACACTGTGAAGAAGTGACCTGTGTTCTCTGAACTAAAGGAGCGAATCTAACTAATCATCAAACATCTGAACCAGACCTCATTTATGTTTACATGGCGGAAAGCCATCAGATGTTCACAGCAATGTTCCTACATGTAGTGCCAGACTTTTTCTAGAAGTGTAGAGCCTGTGGCTGCAGCAAAAGTGGGAATAACATCATCTGAATCCCTGGAGATTTCTGAAGAAATAGTGAACGAAAGTCAAATAAATGATTAAAACTAGAAAAGATTCATCAGGTGTTTATTGCTGGGTGACATCAATTATGAAGCAATATTTGAATTAATTGTTTAAGGGGTGGTTTCCTAGACAGGGATTAAGCCTAGTCCTAAACTGTATCCTACTTTCAATGGAAGATCACAGTTCAAAATGCTGTGTAGTGCAGGACTAGGCTTAGTCCTGGTCTGAAACACAACGTAAGGCTCAGTCCTGGTCTGAGACACCACGTAAGGCTCAGTCCTGGTCTGAGACACCACGTATGGCTCAATCTTGGTCTGAGACACCACGTAAGGCTCAATCCTGGTCTGAGACACCACGTAAGGCTTAGTCCTGGTCTGAGACACCACGTAAGGCTTAGTCCTGGTCTGAGACACCACGTAAGGCTCAATCCTGGTCTGAGACACCACGTAAGGCTCAATCCTGGTCTGAGACACCACGTAAGGCTTAGTCCTGGTCTGAGACACCACGTAAGGCTCAATCCTGGTCTGAGACACCACGTAAGGCTTAGTCCTGGTCTGAGACACCACGTAAGGCTTAGTCCTGGTCTGAGACACCACGTAAGGCTCAATCCTGGTCTGAGACACCACGTAAGGCTTAGTCCTAGTCTAAGACACCACGTAAGGCTTAATCCTGGTCTCAGACACCACGTAAGGCTTAGTCCTAGTCTAAGACACCACGTAAGGCTTAGTGCTGGTCTGAGACACCACGTAAAGCTTAGTCCTGGTCTGAGATACCACGTAAGGCTTAGTCATTGTCTGAGACACCACGTAAGGCTTAGTCCTGGTCTGAGACACCACGTAAGGCTCAATCCTGGTCTGAGACACCACGTAAGGCTTAGTCCTGGTCTGAGACACCACGTAAGGCTCAATCCTGGTCTGAGACACCACGTAAGGCTTAGTCCTGGTCTGAGATACCACGTAAGGCTTAGTCCTGGTCTGAGACACCACGTAAGGCTTAGTCCTGGTCTGAGACACCACGTAAGGCTCAATCCTGGTCTGAGACACCACGTAAGGCTTAGTCCTGGTCTAAGACACCACGTAAGGCTTAGTCCTGGTCTCAGACACCATGTAAAGCTTAATCCTGGTCTGAGACACCACGTAAAGCTTAGTCCTGGTCTGAGATACCACGTAAGGCTTAGTCATTGTCTGAGACACCACGTAAGGCTTAGTCATTGTCTGAGACACCACGTAAGGCTTAGTCCTGGTCTGAGACACCACGTAAAGCTTAGTCCTGGTCTGAGATATCACGTAAGGCTTAGTCATTGTCTGAGACACCACGTAAGGCTTAGTCCTGGTCTGAGACACCACATAAGGCTTAGTCCTGGTCTGAGATATCACGTAAGGCTTAGTCATTGTCTGAGACACCACATAAGGCTTAGTCCTGGTCTGAGACACCACATAAGGCTTAGTCCTGGTCTGAGACACCACATAAGGCTTAGTCCTGGTCTGAGACACCACGTAAGTAAAACAGCTTCAGTCAGATTAAAGGTTTGTGACAGTTTTAATCCAATTCCTGTATTTACAGACGTCTGTAAAGACTATTTGTCCTGCACAGCCACCTCTACGTCCTCCAATCAGCACCCCATACACCACATCCTCACGCCCCCTCAACAGGAGACCACTTCCAGAATCCCCCTAACAGAGAGAAAGACAGAGAGAGAGTCAGCAAACCTCACACAACCACAGCAGGTTAAAGACAGACAGACTGATGAAAGTCACTATACCGCACAGCTCTCGATCACAGGGTGACCTGGAAGGTTTCCTCCGCAGAAGACATGTTTATCTTTTTCAAACGCAGTATTTTTCAGGTTTGGACACGGGACGACCGAAACATTCAGGCACTTTAGATTCGTCTCCACTTTTCCTGAAAAACACAAAGACCGTGAGATCAGCCAAATATTTTCCCGATTATTGCAGTGCTGTACGCAAACGTGTCCATAGGTGTGAGTGAATGTGTGAGTGTGTGTTGCCCTGTGATGGACTGGCACTGCTGGACTGCTGTGAATAAGTTATAATCATTTAAATTCCAGTCAAAAAATAAATAAATAAAAAAGCACACGCTGGTGATTCAGTGTAGTGAACACACACACACCCACAGCGATGGACATTTCAGCTGTGGATGTTGAGGGAGGAGACAACGCTGTTCCTTCACAGCAGTGTTGGATTACAGTGTGTATGACTATTATAGTGGATATCTAAGGTACATATAAATACCCATTCATTCATCTTCTGTAGCCACTTGGTACTGATCAGATCACAGTGGGTCCAGAATCTATTCAGAATCATTGGGCACAAGGCAGGAATATAGAAATATAAATGATATAGCTACCATAGACAGAAGATGTTGATCCATGCCCTGCCACCTGTAGGATGTTTCCCGCAGGTGGATGATTACATGAGGAAACATCTGGAACTACTGCAGGTGTGATATCATCCACAGATTCCTGGAGCTTCAGTAACATGATGTCTCCGTCTGACACAGTGATGCTGTATTTCTTTATGTTGCTCAGTGGAATGAGGAGTGTTGTTTTGTTTTTTGATTTTGTTGTAACTTGTAAAGTCCTGGTAAAGACAAGTTTTCATTTACAATCTCATAAACATAAATAAATCAAGTCTTGTGAACATATACATCTATTGAAATATAGAGTTTCTTCGTGACTGCTATGGTGCCATAGAAGTGTCAGTGCTGTGTGAGTACTATGATGTCATAGAAGAACCCCTCATTGCTGTATGTCTTCTATGATGTCATAGTAGCTCTGGTAACATTTATTTCAATGAACTAGAACTATACTTTAAAATTAGTAAATACATTTCAAGCACATTACTCTTTTGTGTGCTAAATGTAAGTGAAACCCACGCAGACACAGGGAGAACACACCACACTCCTCACAGACAGTCACCCGGAGGAAACCCACACAGACACAGAGAGAACACACCACACTCCTCACAGACTGTCACCCGGAGGAAACCCACGCAGACACAGGAAGAACACACTACACTCCTCAAATACAGTCACCCGGAGGAAACTCACGGAGATACAGGGAGAACACACCACACTCTTCACATACAGTCACCCGGAGGAAACTCACGGAGATACAGGGAGAACACACCACACTCCTCACATACAGTCATCCGGAGGAAACTCAACGGAGACACAGGGAGAACACACCACACTCCTCACAGACAGTCACCCGGAGGAAACTCAACGGAGACACAGGGAGAACACACCACACTCCTCACAGACAGTCACTCGGAGGAAACCCACGCAGACACAGGGAGAACACACGACACTCCTCACATACAGTCACCCGGAGGAAACTCACGGAGACACAGGGAGAACACACCACACTCCTCACATACAGTCACCCGGAGGAAACTCACGGAGACACAGGGAGAACACACCACACTCCTCACAGACAGTCACCCGGAGGAAACCCACGCAGACACAGGGAGAACACACCACACTCCTCACAGACAGTCACCCGGAGGAAACCCACGCAGACACAGGGAGAACACACCACACTCCTCACATACCGTCACCCGGAGGAAACCCACGCAGACACTGGGAGAACACACCACACTCCTCACAGACAGTCACCCAGAGTGGGAATTGAACCTGCAACCTCCAGATCTCTGGAGCTGTGTGACTGCAACACTACCTACCTATAGTATTATTAGACTTTTAAAATGTAAAGAAATCAATTACATTATGTTTCTAAAATGCAAGCTCACCCTGTAGTGTTCTCCTTATAGCAGTGTCCAGCAGTAAGGACCCATTGCTGATGGATTAGTGTTCCCCCACAGGCTCCAGAACGAGTCCTCGTTGTTTCAAAGACCACCTGGACGTGATGTACCCTCTCTCCCTCTCTGCAGTCTGTCCCAGAGATCAAACGCTTCTGCAGTTCCACTGACTCCAGGCTCACTGCACCTGTAACAACACAAAACAGGTAGAATTCCTCAGAGAAAAGATGCTTCAGCTCTGTACTCCAGTCTGCTGTGAGAGATTATTATTGTATTTGATATTATTATAATTTATAATATTAAGGGTCTCTCACCTGAAGTGGAAAACAAGAAGGCAATGAGGCATTTAAGGATCCTTTTTTAGTGTAACATTTTATCAGGAATATAATGTCCTCTTTTCACAGCTGAACGGCTGACTCTCACTAACGGAATATTCAAAACATTCAGGTCTTATCAGCTGTTGGCTCACTCAAGGGAGTCATTGCAGTCATGTGTACGCTTTTATGCCCCTTTATTTCTACAGAGTTTCAATTAGAAGAGGAAACTTGAAAAATATAACCACAACATTTCAACACATTTTCTCAACAATGGGCAACACAGTGATTGTGTTTTAGTGACGTTTGATGAAGTACGCAGACAAAACTGAACCAGCTGTTTGAAAACACCTCCAAAGACTCAACACAATGATGCTTTTTTCTGTTGTACACCTGTTATGATGTCATATTAGAAATCTCAGCTGGTGATGTCAGTTGAACTGTGAATGCTGCATGTGCGCTTTGAAGTCATTTTAGAATGGTCCGCGCTCTGTCTGCTATGTCATAGTAGAGTTGTCACTGCTGAATAACCACTGTGACATCATTGTAAATACATTTTAACTGTTATGACATCACAATAGACCTCTCAATGCTGTACGACAGTTATGATGTAATAGAAGAATGTTATAATCTCATAGCAGAACTGTAAATGTTGTGCACTTATTCTGATGTCATTATGGAACTATTGTTTTTTTTACTATGATGTCATAGAAAAATCACTGTCGTTTGTGACACAACAGAAAATAGGCACACAATGCAAAACATTATATCACTATGTATTGATAATCAGGACTTAAAAAGCAGTTTAACAAAAGTAACCTCAAATGCCTTTTGAAATGAAATCCTTCATATTTATCACTGATACACATTTCCACCTAAAAGCCTGAAGACTAACAGACTGGAAGCGGAGCTGAACAATATCAGAGATCTTAATGGACCTTATTTCAAGTGGGATTTATAAATAATACCAATGTCCTTTCCTGAATACTAGCTGTCAGGATTTTATTTATGAAATGATCAAGAGCAAATTTCTAATGGACTTCTAATGGTCTTCAGGTCAGACTCTTACATCAGGGATTTGAACCAATCAAAGTCCAGTGTATTTAAATATGTAAACAGGATGTTTATTTCATATATGAATACAAAAGTCTGAGGTTGAGTGTTACAGGGCAGATTTTCTTTTGTGTGTGTGTCCATACATATGTTTAATTTACATTCAGGATAATTATTTAATTGCCTGTAAGCTCTTATCCAGTTCAGGGTCGCGGTGGGTCTGAAGCCTACTCTGAATCACTGGGTACAAGACAGGAACACAACCTGGAGAGAGTGTCGGTCCTTCACAGGGTGACACACACTCACACATTCACTTCATTCATTACGAATTTACACCTACAGACACTGTTGAGTCACCAATCCACCTACCAATGTGTGTTCTTGGACCGTGGGAGGAAACGGGGGCACCCGGAGGAAACCCACACAGACACGGGGAGAACAAGCTCAGTGTCGTTTGTAATCCGTCCCCCCCTCATTATCTGTCTCAGGTGTCTCTTGTCTATGTAATGTATTTAAGTTCCCTTGTCTTGCTTCCTGTTTGTTGGTCATTTGTTTCCCATGTCGAGTCTCTTGGTTTAGTCTTTCTGTCTTTGCTATCATTCGTTTCCACCATCATTCTGTCTCGTCTGTTCCTCGCTGTTACTCGTTCCTCGTCTGTTACTCAGTTTAGGTTTCTCTCTCTGTCTGTTTAGCTCTTCCATGTCTAATTCTCTGTCTTAGCTTAGCATCTTTAGCTCTTTCTGTTTAGGTTTCTATTCAGTTCTCTCTGTCTAGGTTAGTCTGTTTAGCTCTGTGTCCAGGTATGTCTATTCAGTTCTATGACTAGGTTAGGGTGATCAGATCTGGGATGGTGAAAAAGAGGACACGTCTTCGGGGTGAGCTCTCGCCCTCGCTGCCGTTGTATTCTTAGCTGAACCTATGTGTGCTTTTAGGTCCTTTACACCTTTATTTGCTACACAAAACATGGGAATTTATTTTTTAATTCATCCGAGAACTTACATTTACGTTTCGGCATAGCTGCTCAAGCTGAGGGTAGGTACATGAGCTTTGCCTGAAGTAAACAAGGACTACTGACGTGCAGACTGACCAATTAAATGTTTACAGAGAAGGTTATCGACCAATAACGGTAGCTCTACAGTCAGACCGTCCAATCAGAAGATTTTAGGCTACTTCACCACGCCCCCTTCTCACTCAAGCGAATCAATCGGAGTAGGGGAGGGCGGAACTAGTTTGTGAACGAAACGCTTCTTGAAGTTCTATGTAAGCTCTAGAAAAACAAAATCCCGGACGTTTGTGAAATTCCGCCCGGACATTTTTTTTTAAGTCTAAAAAAGAGGACACGTCCGGGTAAAAGAGGACGTCTGGTCACCCTAGTCTAGGTTGAGTCTGTTTAGCTCCCTCTAGGTTTCTATGTCCAGTTCCCTCTCTATCTGTCAAAGTCTCTCTGTCTAGTATTATGTCATGTTATCCAAGCCTGTCTCTGGTTTGTTATTTATTGTGTAAATAAAAAATCATTGTGTTCTAGTGAGTGCGTCCGCCTCCGTCAGTCCGCATACCTGACACCTGTTAAAATTTCTTCTCACAGAAAGATATAAACAGGAAGTTGCCATTTTAGGTGCAATGGAATATGCTTTATAATTTAAAGAACTGAAAATTACAGAATGGAAGAAATCTACACATTAAAAATTTCAATTTGCAATTATAGAATTAGCAAGAAGCTAAAGTCCTTCGCGGTGTACAAAATGGCTCCCTCTTTACTTTTCCGGATATAATTCATTACATAATGTAGTAGTGTTATAGAGAACTGAATTGAGGAGGGTACTGAATGATTTCAGCCACTACCTCAAGGTTTTTATTTTTTAAACAACGCAGTGGATTATGGGTAATGGGCTATATGCTAGTGTACGTGACTTTTTGCTGTTCATTGTGGGATTATTTGAGTGCACTGAAAATTGTCCACTTTGATTTCAGGCACTACCTGTAAGAGGTCTGCCTGGGGCCGGGGCGAGGCTGCCTGCTAAGCCACCCCCAGTCACTAGAGGGAGACAGAGACACTCTTAATTTGGGGCAATTGTTTCCACCTGGGCTACTCCTACTTAAGAGAAGCCAACACACACCTCAGTGCTCAGTCTTGGGTTTCTCTTTTCAGAGTGCCACACAAGTCTGGCCGGTAATTTGGTAAAGGCTCTTGAGTTTTCTCTCTATCTTCTGTTTCTCCACCAGAGCTTTCCCTCTGAGTTTCTCTGGTTTCAATATTTTCTTTTCTTTACCATTTTTGTTGTAAATAAATAATTAGAAATAAAGTAAGTTGTGTTCTATTTTTAATTTCTCTTGTCTTGTCCCTCCATTTTGTTTTGGGAAACTCTCTCACCTTTGTTTTCTTTTGCTCAATAATTTTGAGCTGATCAGTTTTCCCCTGATATCTTTAGTTTTCCTCTCTTTTGTTTCATTTTTTCCCTGACACTCTTTAACGTCCAGAGGGTGGGTGGGTGGGTGTGTGTGTGTGTCTCTGCACTTGAGGCCTATTTCTCTAGTGCTCTGTTGGTGGCTTGCCGTGTTCCAATCCACCCCTGGGTGAGCTGCCACATTACACTACCAAAATGGCGGACCCCCAAAATGAGTGCACTGTTTAGTGAATAGGGCAGTTTCAGGAACCCTAAAATGCCATGGGGGTGCCATGGTGACGCAGCAGGTAGTGTCCCAGTCACACAGCTCCAGTGATCTGCTCCAGGTGACTGTCTGTGAGGAGTTTGGTGTGTTTTCCCCATGGGCTTCCTCCAGGTGCTCCGGTTTCCTCCCACAGTCCAAAAACACGTTGGTAGGTGGATGGCCGTAGGTGTGAGTGAATTTGTGTGTGTGTGTAATCCTGTGAAGGACTGGCGCCCCCTCCAGGGTGTGTCCCTGACTTGCACCCAGTGATTCCGGGTAGGCTCCGGACCCACCGTGACCCTGAACTGGATAAGTGCTTACAGACAATGAATACAATGCCATGGTTATGCAATTTGCTTATTGTGATAATGAGGTAGGCTAATTGTTGTTTCTATTTTTTTCCTAAGATAACAAGCCAGTTTATTCTTCTCAATATTTTTTGATAAAATGATAGTTATCCAGAGTAAAACAAAGTCCACAACAATGAAGAATGTGGAGCGTGAGCTGAAATGTAGTCAATAAAGACACCTGGAGGGGTTTGATTTGTCCAAAAAATTTATTATAAAGATTAAAAGTAGGCAATATTCTATGGCAAACCTGTCACACAGAGTGTACTTCCGTAGGTCCATCTCGTTATGAGGTGGAAACGTGCGTGCTGTGTCCAGTACTAAACTATTCTGTCCGTGCTCTGCCCACAAACACGCTCTTTTATTTTAGCAGCTGGGAAAGGGTTGGACAGTTGCTAGGTTGTAATTATAATTATTAATAGTTTGTAATTGTGTGAAATTATCATAATCTAATTAATGTAAGAATGATGGCAAATTACTCTCTTTAGATTAGCAACAACAACATACTCTCAGTAGCGACACTGAACTTAAACCCTGAGGGGCGGGGTCGTCTGCCGTGGTTGTGGGCAGAGCATGGACAGATCATTCATTTCTATCTCACTGCCTCTGTAAAATATGACTTCTAATCTCGATAAACACACAACATATAAAATTAAATACAAATATAACGTGAATAAATAAAAATAAATACATTTTAAATATTGTCCCCAAATGGTCAGACGCACACCAACACCTGCAGTTAAACAGAAACAGCCGGTCCTGTTCGACCGTGACCGCCTGGGATTAGCGAAGACTAAAAGCAGGTGCTTCAGCAGCTTATAAACAGGTCCACGAAGCTAAAGCTCTTCTCTAAAGTGCGTTTGTAAGTGTAAGATAAGCACAGTAGGCGTCTCTGATCTATAAGCTCATGATTTTCACAAGGGAATGCTATGACATGCTACGAGTGGTGCACGTACAACCCAATACTGTAATTACTTTCCAATAATGTCACAACACCAAGAGCATGTCATTAAAGATGTAATAAAGCTCTGTTATGGAATGATCTTGTTAAATAATTATGCTTCAAACCGAGGTGTCCTGCGATGATCAGATTTTATATGTGGATGTAAACACACTGAGTATAGATGCTGTATTTACATTATTGGGTTTTTATTACGTTTTTAGATCAAGTTCCATGAATTTTATACATTTTCTGTGGTTACATTTATTGTTTTACACTATTGGCTTCTACCCAACATAAGGCAACCAATGGGGACTGGACAAGAGAATGCAGAACCATGTCTGACCAGAGTCACAGGCAAACACTAGAGAGCGTCAGGTCTCCAGCGAAGGACAAGGACAAGAACACTTGAGTCTTTTTGTGTTTTTAGGCACAAAGGTCCCACGAGTATTTAGACAGAAACAACACTACACTCAATCTTTCACTTCTAAGTGCTACTGACCCCCAATGTTCCCTGTGGTCAACCCATGCTTTTTCCAGCACGCACTGTAAAGAAACTTCTTCATATGAAGGCTTTGTCGTTCATTACTCGATGCTTTTTAACCACGTGTTCTGTCCAAAGCAAAAGAAAACCTCTGAGAAGCTCGTGTCTGAGCATTCGCCAGCCTTTCATTTAAAGCCTGTGTATTTGGAGCCACACCTCTTGTGTGTGTGGATGAGCCTGAGCTGATGAGCGTTAAGCAGAAGAACCATCCCGTCTGCTTCAGGGGAAACCTCTACCCCGATAAACACGAGGCCGCACTAACGTTGTTGTTCTGTCCATCCTCCATGGCCTGGGTCGACTCCTTTGTGATAAGGTCATTGCCCTCTGTGTCCACTTCAGTTTTCCTCGACCTTTTCGAAAGGACAGAATAAAGGATAAATAGTTTTTTGTTGACGTGAACAGGCCGGTCAATATCTGTTATCTGTAATTGGAAAGTAAAAATAAATTATATTAATATCATTCATTCACTGTCTGTAAGCACTTATACAGTTCAGAGTCGCAGTGAGTCTGGAGCCCACGTGGAATCACGAGGCGCAAAGCGGGGACACACACTAACACCTATGGACACGTTTGAGTCACCAATCCACCTAGCAAAGTGTGTTTTTGGAGTGTGGGAGGAAACCCACGCAGACACAGGGAGAACACACCACACTCCTCACAGACAGTCACCTGGAGGAAACCCACGCAGACACAGGGAGAACACACTACACTCCTCACAGACAGTCACCCAGAGCGGGACTCAAACCCACAACCTCCAGGTCCCTGGAGCTGTGTGAATGCAACACTACCTGCTGTTATAAATAACGCTAAATAAAATTAAAATGGCTTAAAACTGAAAAGTTGTCTGTTTTCACAAGATTTCTCTTACTTTTCTCTGTTGAAAATGATGAAGTCTCTTTGCACGTTGTCCAAGCGCTGTTGGAGCTGACCGTTCTGTGAAATCAAAAATACATTTAAGAGTATTTCAAAGAACATGTAAGCAACAAGTAAAGAAGTCATTATTTCACATCTGTTACTTGTTAATCATTCATTCATCATCTGTAAGCGCTAATCCAGTTCACGGTCACGGTGGGTCCGGATGCCTACCCGGAATCACTGGATGCAAGTCAGGAACACACCCTGGAGGGGGCGCCAGTCCTTCACAAGGCAACACACACACACTTGAGTCACCAATCCACCTACCAATGTGTGTTTTTGGACCGTGGGCATCTGTCTCAAGAAGAAGAATTTCAAGTGTCGCCAGCTGATTTTAAGCTTAGTTCAGTTTAAACCTCCACTGTTTTCCTCACATCAGTGTACACACCTTTTTATATGAAGAGCATTCATCAGGAATTAGTCACCCTTAGCTGCAGTAACAGACTCTACTCGTCTAGACACTGAACCATTGCTGTGAGGATCTAATGGTATTTATGCATGGGAGCGTTAGTGAGGTCAGGAATTCTTCACTGAGGATTAATTCTACATCCCAACTCCACTCCAATAAACAAATCTTCCCGTTTTGTTCAGTACTCGTTCATGTTTGACAGCCGTGGCCCTGATGTATCGAGAAGAGGGCTTAGGACTGAAAAGTTGTTGGTTCGATTTCCACGACTGGCAAGAAACAGCACTGTCCACAGCACTGAACCCACAACTGCCCCATGGGAGCTCTGGGTGTGTGTTCACAGCCCCTAGTGCTGCCACAGTTGGGTTAAATGTGGAAGACACGTTACATTGTACATTGACAAATACTTTTATATTTTATTCAGGTTTAGGGGCAAAAGAGGGTTTGAGAAGGAAGGGATGAGACAGAGAAAAAGATAGCAGCAGCCATGGGTCACTTTTTTTAAAATATACTTTACTTTCTCACAGCCGGAGCTTAAGTTTCCTCAGCATTATCTGTGATCTAATTGAACTAATCCCCATGTCCATTACGAGTTCTATCAGAGATGGGAGAGAGAAGAAAATGTGGAAGAGAAAAAGAGTGGGTGAAAAGTGGAGGGAAAGCAAAAGTAGGAAATGCTGTTTAAAAACTGAGAGGGCGGCAGAGAGCAAGTGAGAGAAGCTGATGTAGAGAGTGTAGTGTTGCGGGGCAGACACCAGGGCACAACCGTTCACACACTATTGATCCACACTGCTTTGGAAATAGACCACGTACTGAACTTCTCCCTGTGTCTCTATTCTTCTGGCTGTCCCTCTTTCTCCTCACAGTTGCTCACATTCCACCTCTTCATCCTCAAGCTGATCAATTACCACTGGGCAATGCTGATCAAATCAATATCACAATATTTGCCAACTTCATCCAGAATGCGCTCATTGATTCTGTCCGTCTCTCTCCGTTTGTTTCCTATTTAACCGTTTAACCGAGTGGTCGAACTAAACAACATACCAAAGGAAAACTGGGTTCTGACACTAAAACAGGTAAGTGTGTTTGATAACTTCCAAATCAATCAGTTCAAACCTATTGCAATCAATAACACCACAGGTATTTTGCAGATATATTATGGCATTTTCAAATTGAACCAGAGGGGGGCAATACAGCTTTTCAGAACACGTTTTATGTGGGGAAATGATTGAAGAACTGGAAGCTCATGTATATGTAAATTGATTTAATGTACGTTTATTAAAATAACAATAATTATTGATAATTATATATTTTTAAGTATAGATCTGACAGGGAATCCGTGAGCATCACTGACCTCTTGGACCAATAAGGCTTTCCTCCCTTCAGTCTGTGTGATGCTAACTGACAGCGGTTTGACTGGTATCTAGTGTTCTCCTCCAAGCGTGTTGATCTTACAACCTCTTGGGCGTTACATCTGCAGTGTTTTGAAAAGTTACAGTGTGCTGCCATCACCCTCAAGGCCTGGTGGAGGGGGGTCTAGCTAGAGAATGGAACTGGCAGTGACTAAAAACTCAGGAGAAGATTTAGGACATTTAGAGTGTAAATGAACTGGTGCATGGAAAGGTTTCACTAGACTCTTGGGGATTCCAGCGCTCAGCTTGTGTTCCTCGTGCTACACAGAGTAGAATAAACAAAACACTGTGTTCCTTTACTCCAGAACACGAGCTGCAGGAGTCACCTTGAAGATACTGCTGCAGCCAGAGTGTAATGCATGGCTGCCTCAGCAGAGTTAGCGTTAGCAAAACTCAAGCCCACGCTGGCGAAAGCGCAATTAAATCAGCCAGGCAAGACGTATCCCGCCTCTTTTCATTAACCCGCCCTCAGATCATTTATTTATTATTTTTTGTTTGTTGCATGAATAAAACTGAGCTTTGGATGCTGCTCACCTTTAGCAGGAGCACCCTGCACACAAGGCTAACGCATTAGCAGAAGTGCAGGTTCAGAATAAGCCTTTAGCCTTTAGTGTTCAGGGTTGGCTGAAGTGTTTTAAGATTGGATTTCATAAAAACTATCAGGCAACGTGACGCCAGCTCCTTTAGTTTGAAAGCTCTGCAGGATAGATATTTATGTACATTCAATTACTGAACAGCTACGTTTGTATATGACATTGCTATGGGGGAAAACGTTCAGCTTGGACACTTTACACTGTGTTAGAATGCGCTGAGTAGTTATTATTAGTAGTGGAAGTGTTAGTAGATGTAGCATCAGTCATACTAACAGCAGGAGTCGCGGTAGTAGAGATGTCAATAACCTTTAATAAAAGCTGGCGACAGGAGGCACCATGAATGTTAGCAAGGCAACGTGGGTGAGGTCAGTGAGGTGACAAATTTGAGCAAACGTTATTCATTTCAGGGTCACGGTGGGGCCAGAGCCTACCTGGAATCACTGAGCGCAAGGCACATACCCTGGAGGGGGCACCAGTCCTTCACTGGGCAACACACACACTCACACATTCACACCTAGGGACACTTTTGGGTGTGTTTTTGGACTGTGTGAGGAAACCCATGCGGACACGGGGAGAACACACCTTCACAGACAGTCTCCTCATAGAGGATATATAATACTAATAGTAGCAGTAGTATAAACAGCATAATTAACATTAATTGTAGTATAAATATTAACATTAGGACAAATATTAGCAATAGCAGTCGTGTCATATACGCAGCAGTATAAATATTATTCATTCATTCATTCATCGTCAGGGTCGTGGTAGGATAAATATTAGCATTTATCAGTAGCAATAGTTACCTGTGGAGAGCTGCCTGAGCCACCGTTCTCTCTGGTTTTTCTCGCCAGTCTCTTCTTCTTCTTGTGCAGTGGCTTTGACTCCAGGATCATCTCCTCCAGCTCAAATGTTGGGTCACAGTTGAGTCTCCGTCTCTACAGGTTTATAAACAACACTGTCACTGAACAGGAAGTTGAAAGCTGACATCTTTTAAGAAGATCCACTATGAATTGGGCCCTTTTTAAAAAAGGTGTCCATCGTTTGTATTCATGTTGCTTCAAAATGGCCCCCACTGCGTGAACCCTGTCTTGGATGTTAACATTGATAACTTACATTAGGGATGAAGCCTGGTGGCACCTGTTTGCTGAGCACAACGTCCCAGTTCACGAAAGAGAGGTGGTCCATATCCTGCAGCTCTGAGAGGCAGGAGAGACGCTTCTGAGCATCCACACACAGCAGCTGAAAAACAGCACACACACACACACACACACACATCAAGTAGATTTGTTAATCAGGTTTCTCACACTGTATAATGATGTTCTCTATCAAAATGAATAAAAGAACGTTGCACTCATGACAGATATCAGGTAGAAGGGTTTATTACAGTGACGACCAATCATCTCCATTCTAACGGGAATGTGGATGTCTAAAATGAACAGATGTTTACTGTTTAAAACTATAACAGAGTGTGATGATTTAGACACACAGCTCCAGAGCAAAACTACTGAAGTACATTCCAGGAGTCGGTTGCACAAAACATTCATTTATTCATTATCTGTAAGCCTTATCCAGTTCAGGGTCGCAGTGGGTCCAGAACCTCCCTGGAATCATTGAGCACAGGGCAGGAATACACCCTGGAGGGGGCGCCAGTCCTTCACAGGGCAACACGCGCACACACACACATTCAATCACACCTACGAACACTTTTGAGTCGCCAATCCACCCACCAACGTGTGTTTTTGGACTGTGAGAGGAAACCGGAGCACCCGGAGGAAACCCACGCAGACACAGGGAGAACACACCACACTCCTCACAGACAGTCACCCGGTGTGGAAATCGAACCCACAACCTACAGGTCCCTGGAGCTGTGTGACTGTGACACTACCTGCTGCACCACCGTGCCGCTCTGTTGCATAAAACACCTTCAGTTAATATTTTCCTTCAAGCCCAAGTTAAGGTTTCTTTAAAATAAAATTGTTTGCACAAAACTTTTCTTTAATGTTTTCTTAAAATGTTCACATATGTATTTAAGGTTTTTTCCTTATCTTTATCTTATCCCTTAAGGAATCCCTTAAAGTTTGTTAAACCGTTGCACAAAGCACCTTAGAAACCAAACTAAGGAAAACAACTAAAGGTTCCTCTGACACTTAAGGTCAAACACGGCCAAATTTATGGCGATAAATGAACGTATCCCGAGGAGAGTGTTCCGCGACTGGGGGAAACCCACTGGATACGCTTAACGACGAGCAGTCGATTTTAAATTATAGATTTGATTGGCAGTCAATCCATGATTTGTTTAATCATCTTGAGTTGAATCATGCTACTTTCTGCAGCTGTGCTCTTCCTTAAGGGATCCTCCCAGTCAGTAATAGGCAAGGTATCAACAGTGTGCCGCATCACTCTCCGAGGTTTAAATGTCCTCGCCCGTCTGCTTTTACTGTATTCCTCCAGAAGTGTCTTTTCCTCCTCTGACCAATTTGGTTTTCTTGTTGTCTTTTCTTCCATTTTTTCTGAAAAGTTTGTGAGCTGGTACAAGGGAGGTGATAATGGATATCACAGCGAGTGCATGTAAACAACGGTTTCCAAGGAAACAATAGAATTTTACAGTAAAACATCTGATGTGCAGTAAATCTCTTAACACATTTACTTACATAAGGATATCATTTAAGGGAGATTAAGTAAATCCCTCAGTGAAGGAGAAATTAGGCCTTAAGTGCACTTTACATTTCTGCTAGGAGGGGACACTATTAAAAACTGTGTTTACCCGTCTTAACAGGGTCTTCATCTCGGCTGACCAGGTGGCTGGGTAGCAGGGCGGGCTTTTATGGAAGGACTGCAGGATCTCACTGGCTGGTGTGGTGGAGCGCATTATGTAAGGCCTCTGAAAAATAAGTGAGAAGGACAGTTTAGAGCTTAAAACTGTAATTAACGTCAGGAATTTTAATTCCTGCACTCAGCTTTAGACTCAGTCAGTTGTCCAGTAGTTTTCCACCACAGAATGAGTTCGATAAAAGAGAGCTGAAGGTTGCACATTGTAAAATAAAGATTGAAATACAAGGAGCCTTGGAAATAAAATCCTAAATTTGCCTTAAAAAGGAAACACTGTTCCAGGAACGCTTCTTCACAAGGGGGCGCTATACGCTTTCAGGTCATTGCTGTGTGCATCAATGAAAGGTAGGAAAATGGCATAAACCAGCCAATCAGAACACAGAGCTGTAGATAAACGGGCAGGGTCATTGTTTACAGTGGGTGTAGATCAGAGTGAAATATGATATGTGTGTGTTGCCCTCCTGCTGAGTTTGTGAACAGTGGAGAAAAGTAGCCAACACGCCTCGTGTCGCACTACACACAGCCCAAGAAAACACACACACAGCCTTTTTTATTTTCATTTATTTATGTATCTAACACACTGTAAATGACCCATTCAGCTCCATTGTGTGATAAAGCTTTATTTGAGGCTCTGAGTTCTTTTTGGAGTTTCTTAAACTCAACATGCCCTTGGATGTCGTCACCGTTCACACTGAGAAATCAACTCTTCATTGGTTCCAGCTGGGAATTAACTTTTCTGGTTCAAAATAAGGCTGTGCAATATCGCATCGTGTGCAATAATATCGCAAAGTTTGTTTAACCTTGTGGGGTCGAAGAACTCGCCGGCGCGTCAATGACCATTCACGATGTTCCTATTAATATCTTAGTGATAACACAGAGCAGTAACACAGTTCAAACACTCTGTGAATGTGCAGAAACTGCTCTTTCGATCGCATGTAATTACGCCATGCAGTTACACCTTATAATATGGCGTACACTCGTTACGTGAGTGATTTAGGCACAGAGACAGGTACTGTGGAAATTTGCTCTGCGTTCAAAAATTTGCTCTATAAGATGAGTGATTTCGTTTGGAGGTGGTTTGGAAATAAAATATCAAAATTCTAAATCATTTTATACAATGTCAGAATCTTGGTAACTTACAGTTGTTTAGCATAATTACCCCAACTTCCGGCCACTTTACAATTACAATATTGGAAATCTTAGCTAACTGTAAATAAATAGAAGTACTTTACTCACTCAAATCAACATTTTTCAGGAGTCATATGTGTGTCGATTAATGTCCAAGACTTGCTTGACTTTAAAAGAAAATATGTTTTTAGATAAAAACACTTTTGTTTAAGTATGCGCCAATGCTGCTAAGATTATTAGCGCCCGCTAACTTCGGCCACCTCCCCTGCTTGTGACAGTCAAACGAGACAGTTACTACCACATTCAGTGGTTTTGAGAGGTTCACAGTGAGATTACATTTGTCCTGTGTTGGTATCCGTACTCTACATGTAAGGATTACACTGGCGGTAGATTTTCCCCTCAGAGAAAAGGAAGCTAACCGCTAAGCTAACTTTTATACTGAGGGGAAATATCTGTCGCAAAATGGAAATGTGTTGTGTTCCACATGCATTTTTGCACACAAAGAATTACAACACTGTTAGAGATACTTAAATATTGTTTGATGTGTGATTTCCTGCAAGACTGATGTTTAAATGCCCTAATAAGGCTTGATCTTATGTTTTATTGTTTTACCCAATGCGATTGGTGAAGAGAGAGAGCGGAATTGCACCATATACGGCAAATAGGGGACGGCCGGTGACTGATTCAAAATAAACAAACGTTTACACATTTATTGTTTCTTATAAATGTCTGAAATGGTTTGAAATTTGTACTAAAATTAAATGTAATTAATTAATATAATTTAAATAAAAATTTAATATATTATTAATATTAATATAATATGGGTTTTGTTGAAATAGAGTGTTCTTGAAGTGATTACAATTATTTTCAGTGTTATTTTCAAATCGCCAAAAATATCATTATTGACAAAATACCCTGAAATATCGTGATATTATTTTAGGGCCATATCGCCCACACCTAGTTCCAAAACCAATTACTGTTGGTGGAAACACACTGAACGTATCCAAATTAGGTTCTCAAATGGAGACCCTAACTTTAGGAGATTGCAAATTCAACCACTCAGCTACAGCCAGGTCTCCAAGAACCTATAGTCGGTCCTCCCTTTTCCTCTAACACTCGGCATGAGTGGGTGTTTTTCTTCTGATATAATATCACAGGGCAGCTAATATTCTCCTGTACGCGTATTGAGCTCTCCAGTGATGATGTGTTAGTGGCAGTGAGCATGTTCTAGCCTTTGCCCTCGCAGCTAGATAGAAGGTAGAACCAAAAGATATGTTAAGTGTGTAAAATTTCACCTGTCCTCTGAGCAGCTCATAAGCAGTTATTCCCAGTGACCACCAGTCCACAGCAAACGAGTAGCCGGAGTGTGTTCCTTCAAACGGCTGGAAAAGCTCTGGAGCTGCAGAGGTCAGAAACATCACAGAATGTGACAGGACATCGACTTAAAAGCAAGGATTTAAAATGTGTTCTGGTGTTCCTCTGCTTCTGTTTCATGCATAAATGGACATCTCCCTGTCAGCTTGGGAGCCACATTCATATTCATTCATAAAATAAACATGGCCCTTTTCCACATCCCTGCTACTTTCTCCCTTTTCATTCCTCGCTTTAAAACACAGGGCATAATGAGACTGGACGAAACACGATGGCCCCGAGGTCAGAGTGAGGCAGAGTGTTCTGGTCGTCCTGTTACACTGTGTCTCGTATCATTTATTTATGCATACTTTGCTGCAATGCAATTCCTTGTTTGACTCAATATTACCACCATTTCTATTAGAATTTAACTTATTTTAATTACTTATTAATTACTTACTTTTCTATTGTTTTTATTTGTCATTCTTTTTAATATTTTTGTCATTTCATTTTGATGGATTAAAATAAGGGGCGCCACGTTGGCGCAGCAGGTAGTGTTGCAGTCACACAGATCCAGGGGCCTGGAGGTTGTGGGTTCGATTTCCTGCTCCGGGTGACTGTCTGTGAGGAGTGTGGTGTGTTCTCCCTGTGTCCGTATGGGTTTCCTACGGGTGACTGTCTGTGAGGAGTGTGGTGTGTTCTTTCTGTGTCTGTGTGGGTTTCCTCCGGGTGACTGTCTGTGAGGAGTGTGGTGTGTTCTCCCTGTGTCTGTGTGGGTTTCCTCCGGGTGACTGTCTGTGAGGAGTGTGGTGTGTTCTCCCTGTGTCTGTGTGGGTTTCCTCCGGGTGACTGTCTGTGAGGAGTGTGGTGTGTCCTCCCCGTGTCTGAGTGGGTTTCCTACGGGTGACTGTCTGTGAGGAGTGTGGTGTGTTCTCCCTGTGTCCACGTGGGTTTCCTCCGGGTGACTGTCTGTGAGGAGTGTAGTGTGTTCTCCCCGTGTCTGCATGCGTTTCCCCCGGGTGACTGTCTGTGAGGAGTGTGGTGTGTTCTCCCTGTGTCCGCGTGGGTTTCCTCCGGGTGACTGTCTGTGAGGAGTGTGGTGTGTTCTCCAATTTGTCCTCTTTTGAACTCTGGTAAGTCACCCATAATGTTGTGTGCGTTGCAATATTTTGAGCAAAACTGTGCTCTTACCCTCTGCTAATTGAATCTTCACACTCTGCTCTTACTGGTGCAATGTGCAATTAATGAAGATTGGCCACCAGGCTGCTTCAATTTAGCCATGAAACCTCCCACACTAAAATGACAGGTGTTTGAGTTTCATTGTCCAACCCCTCTATAATATCACTGTTATTTTATATAAATATATTTAAAGAATAGTTTTGAGTACTCTTACCCATATATGGCTTTGTCCCAGCGATGGAAGTGGCTTTTAGGTCGTCCTTTACGATTGTGGCGATGTTAAAATCTGTCAGATGAGCGTGACCTGGGAGTAAACAATACAACAACAAAACAGTCCTCAGTGTCATTCTGCTGAAATTAACCATTCGCTCATAGCAGTAATAAACACTTCACAGGAGGGCGTTGAGATTACATTTTTAAATAATTGTTCTTCTGAATAAAACCACACCATATGTTCAAACATGTTTAGACACCTCCTCATCCACCGTTTCCTCTGAAATGAAGTATATTATTTAGGAGTGTGTCCCCACTGCTGCACTAACACGAAAATATTCCCAGCTACAAAAGCGGGGCATGCCATAAAAGCCTTGGGAAACACTGCTGTAGACTTTGGGGCTCTATAGTAAAACATACAGGATTGGGGCAATATATGAGGGTGCAGCACATGTGGGTGAAAATGTATATTACATGAGGGTGAGAGGGTGGAGTATATGAGGGTGAGAGAGTGCACTGAATGAGTGTATGATAATAAGAGGGTGTGAGCTCCTGATGTAGGGTTTGGAGATATAGGGCAGAGCGGATGTTAATGGGGTAAATGGGGTGACATTGCCAGCAGCTTTCACCTCCCCACCTCACCCCAGAGGGAGAGAGAACTAGAGCACAGAGTTTTTTTTGTGTGTGTGTGTGTGCTGGCTTGAGTTTTTCAGAGAGAAAGAGAGCGAGAGACAGAGACAGAGAGATATGCAGGGTTTTCTCTCAGTAGTGTGAGTGTGTGTGTATTTGTATGTGTGGTGGGAATGCCAAACAGGACAGTGTAGGCAGGAAGCTATTACACAAACTGATCACACACACACACACACATTTTTTTACAGCGTGTTCTTTTGTCCTCTCTCTCTTCCTTGTTCTTTTCTAACGAAGGGCGATAATTTCCCTAAATGATGGTTATATTAAGTTCTCTTTAAATCAGTTTATCTTACTGTATCATCCATCATAAATATCCCTCACTCTCGCCCCACTCTCCTGTCTGACTCACACTCTCTCTGGTTGGTTGGGATGTGTGTGTGGTGGTGAAGCAGTAAACTCGTTCGGCAGTGGAGAATCACCCACACACACCAACGTCCTGTGAGTCAGCACTTTTTTTTTTTTTGGTTCTGCCCACTCCACCACCCTCACGGGTTAATGAGAGCGAGAGAGAGAGAGAGAGAGTAGGCTCAATGGATTTGATGACGTTATCATATTATCAGACAGTATTAGTGGTGACTTTAATGGGCTGTTTTCCTTTGTTGTGTCTTTAAGACAGATCTATGTTTGACTCCTGCTCTTGGTTCTAAAAGCAGACCAGACCATAAATACCCACTCACTCAGGTAAGTACTCTCAGCCACTCATGTAAACACTCAGTCATCCATTCAGGTTAACAATCATTCACTCACTCATTTAAATAATCACTCATATTCTCACTCATGTAAAAACTCACTCCCATACTCACACACTGACTCACTCATTCACTCACTCCCATACTCACACACTGACTCACTCATTCACTCACTCCCATACTCGCACACTGACTCACTCATTCACTCATTCACACTAACATTCACTCACTCATTCTCACACTCATATATACTGTCTCACATACTCACACACTGACTCACTCATTCATGCACACAAATATTCACTCACTCACATATACTGTCTCACATACTCACACACTGACTCACTCATTCACTCACTCCCATACTCACACTGACTCACTCATTCACTCACTCAAATATTCACTCACTCACATATACTGTCTCACATACTCATTCACTCACTCCCATACTCACACACTGACTCACTCATTCACTCACTCATTCTCACACTCATATACTGTCTCACATACTCACACACTGACTCACTCATTCACTCACACTAACATTCACTCACTCATTCTCACACTCATATATACTGTCTCACATACTCATTCACTCACTCACATACTGTCTCACATACTCACACACTGATTCACTCATTCACGCACACAAATATTCACTCACTCACATATACTGTCTCACATACTCACACACTGACTCACTCATTCACTCACTCACATATACTGTCTCACATACTCACACACTGACTCACTCACTCATTCACTCACACTAACATTCACTCACTCATTCTCACACTCATATATACTGTCTTACATACTCATTCACGCACACAAATATTCACTCACTCACATATACTGTCTCACATACTCACACACTGACTCACTCATTCACGCACACATATATTCACTCACTCACATATACTGTCTCACATACTCACACACTGACTCACTCATTCACTCACACAAATATTCACTCACTCACATATACTGTCTCACATACTCACACACTGACTCACTCATTCACTCACAAATATTCACTCACTCACATACTCACACTCATATATACTGTCTCACACACTGACTCACTCATTCATGCACACAAATATTCACTCACTCACACACTGACTCACTCATTCACTCTCACTAACATTCACTCACTCATTTATACTGTCTCACATACACACTGACTCACTCATTCACGCACACAAATATTCACTCACTCACATATACTGTCTCACATACTCATACACTGACTCACTCATTCACTCTCACTAACATTCACTCACTCATTTATACTGTCTCACATACGCACACACTGACTCACTCACATATACTGTCTCACATACTCACACACTGACTCATTCACTCACACAAATATTCACTCACTCACATATACTGTCTCACATACTCACACACTGACTCACTCATTCACTCTCACTAACATTCACTCACTCATTCTCACACTCATATATACTGTCTCACATACTCATTCACTCACACAAATATTCACTCACTCATATATACTGTTCAAGTTCAAGAAGTTTATTGTCATTTCAGCAGTATATAGTGTTTACAGTACACAGTGAAACGAAATAGCGTTCCTCCAGGACCAAGGTGCTACATAAGACAATACACAACATTAAAGTGCGACTAGTGTAAAGCTAGTGCAACATGAAACAAACTGCACATACTGCACATACTCAAACACTCACTCATTCAGTCACAAGCATTCAGTCACAAACATTCACTCACTCACATATGCTGTCTCACACACTCACTCATAGCAGCAAATTTCTTTGATGAAGTACAGATTTGAACAAAGCCACAAGGTGCTGCCTTTACAAAAAGATATTTTTTTACAAGTACATCCTTCTACAAGTAGAAAATCAAAACCGAGTTGTGAACACCTGATTATTTACAGGAATATGTGAAATACACCGTGATAACCTCAGGACAGAACCTAAACATCAGTTCAGTCGGCCCTAAATACTGCAGCGTTTAAAGCATGAACATTTTAAATGGCTTTTTCAGCAGCTTACTTTACATTCATCAATAATCAGGTTTCCTCTGCTACATAAAGCTATTTCAACTAGTGCCTCAGTGGCTTTTCAATTTGGTTAATTAAAGACTGCAACAGGCATTCAATTAATCTTTTCTCTTTCTTTTTGTCTTGAAATGACACTCACTGTCAGGAAGCTCACTACACTTACCAGAATACAAGGTGTGCAGAGGGTTGCCAACTTTCTGAATTCAAAATAAGGAACACAGAGGCTGGGGGACCAGTACGCATTTATAAATCCTATTCGACTGCAGTAAAACAGATAAAACGTTTTTGTTGTCAGACATTTATTAAGCCAACTGCCATCAGGACTGTCAGGGCCTGTCAGTAGCCTTTTTAAACAATGGCAAAGCAGTGTCTGTCCATGTATTTTGCAACTACTGCATTACCAGTTTAAATAACTATTATTTTAAGTTGTTCCTTAATTACAATAAGATCTGAAGTGAAAGAATCTTATTGGTCTAAAAGACAGTCACATTCTCATTATCATATGACCATTCAAAATGTCATAGATTCAATTATTTATTTAGGACTCTTATCTTACACGTGTAATGTGAATGTGAGTGAGTGAGTGAGTATGTGAGACAGTATGAGTATATGTGAGTGAGTGAATGTTTGTGTGAGTGAATGTTTATGACTGAATGAGTGAGTGAATATATGAGCCAGTATAGTGAGTGTGTGAGAATGTGAGTGAGTGAATGTTTATGACTGAATGAGTGAGTGAATATATGAGCCAGTATAGTGTGTGTGAGAATGTGAGTGAGTGAATGTTTATGACTGAATGAGTGAGTGAATATATGAGCCAGTATAGTGAGTGTGTGAGAATGTGAGTGAGTGAATGTTTATGACTGAATGAGTGAGGGAGTGAATATATGAGACAGTATAGTGAGTGTGTGAGAATGTGAGTGATTGAATGTTTATGACTGAATGACTGAGTGAGTGAATATATGAGCCAGTAGTGAGTGTGTGAGAATGTGAGTGATTGAATGTTTATGACTGAATGAGTGAGTGAATATATGAGACAGTATAGTGAGTGTGTGAGAATGTCAGTGAATGTTTGACTGAATGAGTGAGAGAGTGAATATATGAGACAGTATAGTGAGTGTGTGAGAATGTGAGTGATTGAATGTTTATGACTGAATGAGTGAGTGAATATGAGCCAGTATATTAAGTGTGTGAGAATGTGAGTGAGTGAATGTTTATGACTGAATGAGTGAATATATGAGAGAGTATAGTGAGTGTGTGAGAATGTCAGTGAATGTTTGACTGAATGAGTGAGTGAGTGAATATGAGACAGTATAGTGAGTGTGAGAATGTCAGTGAATGTTTATGACTGAATGAGTGAGTGAATATGAGCCAGTATAGTGAGTGTGTGAGAATGTGAGTGATTGAATGTTTATGACTGAATGAGTGAGTGAATATGAGCCAGTATAGTGAGTGTGTGAGAATGTGAGTGAGTGAATGTTTATGACTGAATGAGTGAGGGAGTGAATATATGACAGTATAGTGAGTGTGTGACAATGAGTGAGTGAATGTTTATGACTGAATGAGTGAGTGAGTATGTGTGTGAGTGAATATGTGTGTGAATGAATGAGTGAGTCAGTGTATATATTAGTGAGTATGCGAGTGAGAATGTGAGTGATTATTTAAATGTGTGAGTGAATGATTATTAACCTGAATGACTGATTGTTTACATGAGGAGTGACTGAGAGTGAATGAGTGTTTGTGAGCAAGTGAGTATTTACATTGTAACATGTTGTTAATGTTATTGTTAGTCTATAAAATTATCTACTGTGATTTTTATGTATAAATAATTACTGTGATGTATCTGTGATGTGTTGAGGGAGAATGAACTGTAGTTTCTCCAGGACACGGTGCTAAGATTAGTTCTATCTAAAAGCAGAGCTGTTCTCAGTTTTTCAGCACTGACCTGCTGCACTCAGGACCACTGCATAACAACCCCCTGTAGGAGGGACTGTGACTCCATTGGCTGCATCACTGAATGATGGACAAATAGCTGTGGCTGCTGATCGGCTTAAAAAAGGTGACAACCAATGAAAATCAAGTTCTCTGTGGAGCCGTGGAGAATGTGCCCCTCGCTCCGGCTGAGGGAGAGCTGCTGGATTCTGTCCCAATCCATCCCCGAATAATAGTTTGGCCTGCCACAAGAATCTGCAACAAAACGCGCCCCATACCTACGGAAGTGTATTGTTGCCACACACGATAAAAAAAATCCTCTGTATGTCAAAGCATCTCGTTATTATGAGATAAGCATCTCATTGTTATGAGATAGTATTTCATTATTATGGTTGTTATGCAGTGGTCCTGATTGCAGCATGTCAGTGCTGAAAAACTGGGAACAGCTGTGCTTTTAGATAGCAATAACATTAGCACCATGTCCTGGAGAAACTACAGTTCATACTCCCTCAACACATCACAGATTTGAATCAAAGTAATTCTATATACATAAAAATCACATAATAATTTTATAGATTAACCACAACATTAACAACCTGCATTGTAAATACAATGTAAACACTCAAATGCTCACATAAACACCCACTCACTCAGTGGCTCGAGTCGGAACAGTATTGGTATTACCGACAGAATGGAGACAGAAATATCTCATAATTACAAGATACATATCTCATTATCTCATAAGTGTATTGCTGCCACACTGGATTTAAAGAAAAAACCTCAGTATGTTGGTACTATGAGATAGTATCTCATTATTATGAGATAATTATCCTCAGTATGTGGTTATTACGAGATAATATCTCATTATTACGAGATAATTATCCTCAGTATGTGGTTATTACGAGATAATATCTCATTATTACGAGAATTATCCTCAGTATGTTGTTACTA
This sequence comes from Hoplias malabaricus, assembly GCF_029633855.1. NCBI lineage: Eukaryota > Metazoa > Chordata > Actinopteri > Characiformes > Erythrinidae > Hoplias > Hoplias malabaricus. Next base: position 7,092,275 of record NC_089814.1, read on the forward strand.
CTAGATAGTATCTCATTATTACAAGATAATTATCCTCAGTATGTTATTATTATGAGAAAGTATCTCATTAACAAAGCTTATTAACAAAAGACAGATAATAGACACACATGAGATAGTATCTCATTTTTGCGAGATAATTATAATGAGATAACTATCTCATAATAACAACATACTGAGGATTTTTTTAAATGCAGTGTGGCAGCAATACACTTTCGTAGGCGACAGAGAACCGTTGTTGAAAATGAAAGGATTTGGGGGTGGTCTAACAGGTTTTAACGATTTCTATGAGGTGCTCTGTTTCTCAAATACTCTTAGGGACTGCTCTATAACAGGGAGCTATTTTGCTTCACATCAGTGACACTTTGTCCATGTTAAAGGGACAGTTACAACAACAATAAAAACAAAATCAACAGTTCTGTTGAAACACATACAGCCATTTACAACCTGATAAAGCAGTCGAGGTTTAAGATTACTAAACAATTCAACATGGTTTGAACTTTCTCTCAGTTGATGAAATACGAATAAAAAAGCAAATAAACGAATCAGCGTGCTCAACCATTCGGCTGGTCCTGCTCCTGACTGCGTGTGATGTCACGTGTGTGTCTAATGCGATGGCGGGCTTCAGTCTTCTCTCCTCCTCCATTTTTCATATTCATCTCTCTGCTACATTAGGCAGGGAAATGGAGCTATATTTTATGAAGCTGTCAGCTGCATGACTCCAGCAGAGCGGCTGACAGCAGCGGAGTCTTGGAGGGCGGCCACACTCCCCCCTGCCCACCACAAACACACACACCTTGCCTTCTCACTCAGTACTGCAGAAGTGTTTTTGACTTCTGCACTGATTAGGGTGACCAGACGTCCTCTTTTACTCGGACATGTCCTCTATTTTAGACTTAAAAAATGTCCGGCCGGAATTTCACAAACATCCGGCATTTTGTTTTTCTAGAACTTACATAGAACTTCGAGAAGTTTCGTTCACAAACTAGTCCCGCCCTTCCCTACTCCGATTGGTTCACTTGAGTGAGAAGGGGGCGTGGCGAAGTAGCCTAAAATCTTCTGATTGGACGGTCTGACTGTAGAGCTACCGTTATTGGTCGATAACCTTCTCTGTACACATTTAATTGGTCAGTCCACGTCAGTAGTCGTCCACCCTCCCCCCCCCATATTATTTTATATGTAAAAATAATAATTGATGAGAAACGTATACGTTTCTTTGTAAAGTTGATTCAAAATGTCAGGGTTGAATAAATCCTATTAAATTGCTTGTTACCACTGAGGCATTGCTTTAGCAGCCATTAGTTTAAATACATTTGTCAGTAGCATGTAATTAACCTCAGAATCGTACAAATCGTATCAAAAAGTCTCCAGTAGTGAAGCAGGGTCAAGGGTAACAACTCTATCTGTCTCCAGAAATACACACACACACAGATATTAGTCAGTTGAGTGACTAATCCAATACGAATCTGCAGTATGTTTAGTGTTCACCGTCTGTTACACCCCTGTGTGGTTGGCTCCCTGCTTGGCCTGCGGGGGGCAGTGTGGGTTTGGGCAAGTTTATAAGGCTTCATTTTGACGAGCGGTACGCGAATAGTTCCCGGATGACGTACTTCATGGGGAGAAATTTTGAAGTAACCCCAGCACACTGTCCTACAGTCAGTTATAGTCAGGTGTGAACACTGAAAATTCTCTGGGAATTTGGGGAAATTTCATGGAAATTTTATCCTTAAACCATCAGCCAATCAGATCCCACAGAGTATGCAGCTACTAGTGAGAATTAATGCATATAATATCACACCATGCTTTTGTCCCAGCCAGCCATAGCGGCATCTCTGAAGACTGTTAAACTGAAAATCACGTCACATCAAACATTACCAGAAATAATAAACAAAATGGCACACTTAGAAATGCAGATGAGCTATTTATTATCTTCAATACTGTGCACAGTGATTAGAAAGAAGAAAATATCTGTTGCTTTCCTCAGGGGTTCATTAGGACATGGAAAGCACGAGAGAGAGAGAGAGAGAGAGAGAGAGAGAGAGAGATATTTCAGCTACCTGGAATGTTTGTGTGTATATTTGTGTGTGTGTGGTATGTGTGTGCGCTTCTGCTTGTGTGTGTATGTGCATGTGTGTGTTGTGTGTGTAGAAGACAGGGACATAACTCTCTGTATATTAACGTTCCTCTCTCATTAGCACTGATGAAGAATTACGGACTTGGTTTGTTTGCTCGTGTGGGCTTTGTTTCTACCTGCACAGGTTAAGGAGCTCCTCTTTTCCTCAGGACATAAATAACCTTCACCACTCTGTCTGAATGAATAAGTGAAGTGGGGAATGATGCATGAAAGTAGATCTGGGTGATAGATTGCTAATTACTAAAATGGTTTTTGCATTAAAATCAGTAATGTGCCATACTACAAAGTTAATGAAATGAATACACCATTCTCTTCATCGGTCAACATGTCAAAAACTGGGATACTGAGCAGTTGCTACCTCAGTACAATATGCACCTTCATGTGCTATGAGTCTAGCCATTAACTCACAGCTCCACTAAACCAGGAGGCATACAGTGATTATCAACATTTAATAATATGGGAAACTGTATTATCAGCTAGCGCTACTCAAATATGATTAAACAAATGAAACTCTATAGCAGTTATAAACTCTTTTGGTTTTGGTTGGAGCTTTCTGAGTAAATAAGAAAAGGCAAGAATACTCCAGAAATTAGCTTTAAGACTCACCATGTTCGTCCAATAAGACGTTGTCCGGTTTGATGTCTCTGTATCGAGAAAAAAGAAGAGCTCTGTCAGAAAACTTACACGACACGAAGCTGTGTCCCTGTCCCAAAACAAAAACTGCGTATCTTTAAAATGCTAAATGAATAAAACAAAGTCAAACCCTAACGAAGTCATTTCGGAGCATTCCTATTAGTCCTTTTATCATCTAATTTTTACAGTATAAACAACACATCAAGACCACATCTGGGGTTGTGAGCACAAACCACTCCAAGCCCCTTTTTTATTTTACAAAGGAAAGGTAAAAACCAATATAAAAAAAAAAATTAAAGATTTTGTCATCAGTTTACAAACATTCATTCATTCCTTATCTGTAACCCTTATCCAGTTCAGGGTCGCGGTGGGTCCAGAGCCTACCTGGAATCATTGGGCGCAAGGCGGGAATACACCCTGGAGGGGGCTCCAGTCCTTAACAGGGCAACACACACATTCACACACACCTACAGACATTTTTGAGTCGACAATCCACCTACCAACGTGTGTTTTTGGACCGTGGGAAGAAAATGGAGCACCCGGAGGAAACCCACGCAGACACAGGGAGAACACACCACACTCCTCACAGACAGTCACCCAGAGGAAACCCACGCAGACACAGGGAGAACACACCACATTCCTCACAGACAGTCACCCAGAGGAAACCCACGCAGACAGAGGGAGAACACACCACACTCCTCACAGACAGTCACCCGGAGGAAACCCACGCAGACACAGGGAGAACACACCACACTCCCCACAGACAGTCACCCGGAGGAAACCCACGCGGACACAGGGAGAACACACCACCCTCCTCACAGACAGTCACCCGGAGGAAACCCCTGCGGACACAGGGAGAACACACCACACTCCTCACAGACAGTCACCCGGAGGAAACCCACACAGACACAGGGATATCTAAGGGTTCAGCCTGAAAATGCTGAAACTACATCTGTTGGAGAAGGTAACTTGAGGAAAAGTGACGTTCTGGAGAAAGAAAGTGTAGGATCAGCTCAGACAGTGAGCGCAAAAGAAAAAGAAAACAGACAAGCAAAGCTATGCAAGCTGAAAATGTGAATGTTTTCAGAGGCAGTTATAGTCATGTCCATCAGGTCTGGTCTTTACAGATGAGGACACACAAGGAAAGATGATGTCTGACCTACAAGGAGGTCTAAAACAAAGCACAACAAACACATGATCCATGAAGTGGAGAATGGTGTAAAATTATTATATTCAGTTATGGATCTTCCAGAGTGATGTTCACTCTACACAATTTGTCATCCATTTTAAATGAAAATATATTTGGATGATTCCTTCTTTTTCTGCCTGTTTAATTGGTAAATCTAGCACTGGTTAATGCCTTCTGTCTAACTTCTGAAGGCTAACACCACTTTCCAAACTACAGCATCACTTTCAGAAAGACTCTGTGCACGTTTAAGTATAAACTGACTGAAAATATGGGGTCATTTGTGTTGCTCATTTGACCTCTCTGGACCTTCAGCTCTCTGGTAATTTGGTAAGTGGACCTCTAAGATTCATAAGATTTGAAGATTTGATTACCACTGCAAAGCCAATATAAACTCAGGACAAAAGTCCCCACAAAACAAACCCTGTTACTGCCTCACAGTCAGTGTTTTACTGCCACACTGAACACAAAGCTGTTAGGAATTTAATATGGTGACACCGAACACAACACAGAACATGAATCATAAGACAAATCCAGGACAAAAGCATTAAAACAAAGCCTTTTTAAAAACAAAAGACCCAAAATAAAAAATAAAAATATTCACAAAAAGAAGAAAGAATTATTGGTTTGTTTTTTCATCAAAGGTCTGAGTGAAGTGGGTCCCACCCTGAGTCAACAGATCAGATTAAAATTCAATACTACTGAATTATGCAGACATCATGGACACTGCAGCGGTCAACAGATCGGAGGTCAGTTTGCTGAATCTGTGATGGTCAGCGTTAGATGGTCAAGTGAGTATCACTATAAACACTCTCTTAATAAAAAATACAATTAAACACTTCTGTAATGTAACTTATCAATCATTTATTGTCTGTAAACGCTTATCCAGTTCAGGGACACAGTGGGTCCGGAGCCTACCTGGAATCACTGGGCGCAAGGCGGGAACACACCCTGGAGGGGGCACCAGTCCTTCACAGTAATACCAACACTTTTGAGTCACCAATCCACCTTCCAAAACGTGTTTTTGGAGTGTGGGAGGAAACCGGAGCACCCAGAGGAAACCCACGCAGACACAGGGAGAACACACCACACTCCTCCCAGACAGTCACCCGGAGGAAACCCACGCAGACACAGAGAGAACACACCACACTCCTCACAGACAGTCACCCAGAGGAAACCCACGCAGACACAGGGAGAACACACCACACTCCTCACAGACAGTCACCCGGAGGAAACCCTCGCAGACACAGGGAGAACACACCACACTCCTCACAGACAGTCACCCAGAGGAAACCCACGCAGACACAGGGAGAACACACCACACTCCTCACAGACAGTCACCCGGAGGAAACCCACGCAGACACAGGGAGAACACACCACACTCCTCACAGACAGTCACCCGGAGGAAACCCACACAGACACAGGGAGAACACACCACACTCCTCACAGACAATCACCCAGAGGAAACCCATGCGGACACAGGGAGAACACACCACACTCCTCACAGACAGTCACCCGGAGGAAACCCACGCGAACACAGGGAGAACACACCACACTCCTCACAGACAGTCACCCGGAGGAAACCCACGCAGACACAGGGAGAACACACCAAACTCCTCACAGACAGTCACCCGGAGGAAACCCACACAGACACAGGGAGAACACACCACACTCCTCACAGACAGTCACCCGGAGGAAACCCACGCAGACACAGGGAGAACACACCACATTACTCACAGACAGTTACCCAGAGGAAACCCACGCAGACACAGGGAGAACACACCACACTCCTCACAGACAGTCACCCGGAGGAAACCCACGCAGACACAGGGAGAACACACCACACTCCTCACAGACAGTCACCCAGAGGAAACCCACGCAGACACAGGGAGAACACACCACACTCCTCACAGACAGTCACCCAGAGGAAACCCACACAGACACAGGGAGAACACACCACACTCCTCACAGACAGTCACCTGAAGCAGGACTCGAACCCACAACCTCCAGGTCCCTAGAGCTGTGTGAGTGTGACACTACCTGCTGCACCACCGTGCCGCCTGTAACTTATCAGCAAGTTATAAATAAATAAATTAATATTGTTTATAGGTTTACATTTGAATGCAGTTAGCTTTGGTTTTCTGTTATACTGAAGAAATGAAAGTGTGGTGACTTTATAGGAACAAAGCTATTACAATGCTTTGACAGTACTATCACCAAACGAGCAGCATTCATCGTCAGAAAATCGCTTTCCACTGAGATTTTTCTTCAGATCTGGGATCAGGTAAACATCCCTCGGTACTGAGTTTGGGCTGTAGGGTGGAGGACTAATGTCCATGAGTCCACAGACACATACAACACAATGCTCAGTTACCTTCAGTACATTTGTGGTTTAGTTCTGCAACAAAACTAATAATCAAAACAAGCCGACATTTTCTTTATATTCTCTCATTAAGTGTCATTTCTTTGAAACACAATATAATTACCCACAGGACTAGTAGATTATATCCATACCGTGGACTGAATGCCCCTCGTATACAATCATAAAGTGTATGTATTATATGGACATAGTGTATGTACATCTATAATCAGAATGTTGTTTTAAACTGAACTGAACAGATGTGTGCAGTGTAGCTCATGGGTTAGAAAGGAATTGTGAATAACACACAGGGTGCAACTCAGCTGCAAACTTAATATCAATACTATCTAGTTTTTGATGATGTTGTATGAAGTGGAGTTGAATGTCTAAGTAATGTTTACCTGGATCTGGTGTGTTTTTGAATGAGGTTTTGTTGTTTGTCAGTATTGTCTCCATGATGCAATGCAAAACGAAATGGGGGAGATACTTACGTCTGAAAAAAGTAAATAATAGCAGCTTGTGACTATCTGAACTGTCCAATTTTATGTGCGCAGGACCGTGTATGTGTATGAGGGTGAAAGAGAGTGAGAGAGCAGAGGGAGAGAGATCTGAATTGGTTAGTGTAGCTGACAGAGAGAAAAACGCTGCTTGTGTACGCTGTGGAATATGTTGGCGACAGCGTCTTGCAGTGATGCATGCTGACTTTTCCTGGTATACAAAACACAGCATGTTATAATTTGGTGTATTAATCGGCCAGACCCATACAGTTTAGCTTTGTATATAATATACACCCTACTACAGCTGGGCAATTAATAGAAAACTAATCGAAATCAGAACTTCATATGACTTCAGAACGACATAATTTTGTCTATATCAATTATATAGACTATTTTTATTCTGTTATGCCCCCACTGTGTGCTCATGTACTGTCTCTTTAAAACCACGCAGTAGTCACATGACTCTGCCCCTATCTGCCACATGGAAGCAACCAAAACTTCGAGGCCGACCAAGTGACTCGAGCTCGTACCAAAGAAAAACACAGCGTCTGTGGTTTGGACGTGCTGTGTGATGACTATAATTAAGACGACACTGAACAAAAAGAAAATGTAAACACTGAGAAAAAACAGTTTCAGCGACCGAAGCACAATCTCACACCAAATATAAACAGTGCTCAGAAAGTGAGAGAAACAAGCTCCCACCGACATTAGAAACACTACCCCAGCTTTAACACTGGAGCGTATTTACAGCACAAGCCTCGACACTGAACTGTGAGGGTCACAAATACAACAACAAAGTAATCGCTCATTAATCGTAATCGTGGTCAAATGTACAATTAATCGTGATATTGATTTCTGCTCATATCGCCCAGCACTACACCTTACAGTATTAGGGAGTAGTACACTGCTGGGATGCACCCATAGTGTCTTTGATGAAAAGCACTGAAAAGCACACACTTCATTTGTGTTAGTGAGTGAGTGAGTGAGTGGGTTTACAAGGCACTCCATTCACTACTTCACTTTTAAAAATACTGCACACTCACTGTGTTTGGCTCAAGCGAGGAGTTAAATCCCGTGAACTGACACTTTAATGACTACTTTTTATGCTGCTAAAAACAATGAAAATGTTCAGTGTATTGAACCAATATCTAGAGACCACTATCCCCAGCCTTGTGCCCAGTGTTTTGTGTATTTACTCTGTGTGTCTATTGTCTGTATTTGTTATGTACCTGTTCATCCATCCTCTCTGCTGTTTGTTGCTCTTCCACATTAAATATATCACAGTGTCCTGGAGTAACTCATCCGTTCCTCCCTCAAACCACCTGTGATGAGAAGGGATGACTATAAAGCTGATTTTGTCTTCCTGCAGCAGACAGCTGTTTGTGTCTGAATGCTAATGAAGGAGGATTTGTGGACAGTATTTTTCATGGATTTGATTTGTTGTTGGATGCAAATTAAAAGGAAAACAGCGCATTCAACCAGCTTTAAAGTATTTTGTCAAATCTATGATTGTACACTGCAATAAAATCAAAATATTACACTGGCACACACACTACACCAGAGCCCTCTTCCTTAGACTTACCCCTAAGACTTAAACAGGTACTGTACCTTTAAGACCTATATGCAAATGACCTCTGTTATGCTCACTCTGTTTATACTGAGCATCACTGTAACAGCAGTTGGCCCTAAAATACTCCTGATAACTTTGCTGTGTTTGGGCAGCGCTATGTGGGCTGAATAAAATCAAACTCTCTTCATGAGCCAAGTGCCTAATGCTCAAATCCAAGCATTGACTAGAGGGGTATAAAGCCCCCAGCAATGTGCTGTGGGACAGTGGAGCTCCTGGAACAGGGATTCTGGAGGGATGGGAGCTCCAACCAGTACCACTAAGATTAGTTTTAGAATTGTCTAACATCAATAACTGACCACACCAATGCTTTTTGTGGCTAAATGGCATCAAATACTGTCATAAAAATGTTCCCAGAAGAATAGCAGCAGTTACAATCTAAAAAATAAAAAAGACAACCAGATTTTGGGGGCTGCTAAAATCAGAAATTATGGTATTAAATGAGCTGTTCTGACTTTGCTCTGCTTCTGGCTTTTAGGGTGGGACTTGAGCAATGTCCTGCCCCTCATCGGAGCCTCTCCAATCACAGAGTTGTGTGAGAGAACAACAGTGAGATTAAACCACATTAAATAACAACATTTTTGGAAAGGATGAAAAAGAGAAGGAAAACAACAGTGCAAAAACTGTTAAAAACAAAACCTGCTGCTGTGCACTTGAGGATGGTGTGAGCTGTGACTCATTCTCATTTAAAGGCTAAGCAGCAGCTCTATGAAAGTGTCAAACAAATAAACAGTGGAATTTGAGTTCCTAACTTGTGTTTATTGATAGTCAGAAAACACGTTATTTCTTACTAATTCAAGGAATAAGGTTCAAAAGACCGTTGACCCCCCCCCCCCCCCAACGGTGTTCGGAAACTCTAATAGGCGTCTTGCCTGTGACGTAGATGGTGGACAACAACTCTAGAAGCTGCACTTAATTTAATGCAAAATGACGAAAAGGTGTGTTGTTTTTGGCTGCAGTCATTCAATGTACAGTGGGACATCTGTGAACAAATGGCCCAAAGATCCCAAAATATCCAGAAAATGGACTGAATTTGTCAACTTCAAACGGGCACTTTGGAAAAGACCATCCGCTCACTCCGTTATCTGTAGCTCATTTCACTGGCGCTTTTCCAACAATATGGGCATGTAAGGACACCAACGAAAGGTGTTCAAGAGCCTCTGTAACATGGAGGTAAACAGAGTAAGGACACTCACTTCGCCTGTTTTAGTTGGTGTTAGTTAACGTTAGCTTGGCTCGCTAAACTCGGTGGCTCAGATTATACTCGGCTACGTAGCTGCATTACGGAGGTTTATAGTGTCGGATGAATTCGAGTTCGACTTCGATCACATTTACAAGAATAACGGTACCTCTAAATTTGAGTTTAGCTTATTGCTAGGCTATTGTCATGAATAATGTTGGTTATTTAGCTAGATACTGTCATAACAGTCAGTCATAACGGTGTTTTAGCACGGCGTTGTTCAGCTGTTGTCCACCAGTGACGTCACGGTTGCTTTCAAGAAGAGCTCGGGTTTTTCCGTCAATTTAATAAAATTGTCAGTTTTAAAGCAAATTAAGCTGCTATTTTCATTTTAATTCATACTTATATATGTCAGTAACTAAAATAATGTGAAATATTCATGGAGGTCCATTAAGTGGTGCTTAGCCTTTAAAAGAACAGATGGTTTAACCGTCCTTTCCAAACAGGGCTGATTGGCCAAGGGGGAAATGGTACTGTGGTGTGTGATCCTTGTGGAATTTTGAGCAAAGCAAGTTCCAGTGTAAACTTGTAGACAATGTGTGTGAATATGTCATGTTTGATATGAATAACTGAATACTCTTTTTACACACCCGTTTCCTTTCATCCACCAACCCATTCCTGAAAACACAGACTGACAAACAACTCTTTGCTTAACCAGGAAAGCAGCCGCTAAGTGGTGCAGGATTTAGCAGAGGGTGATTAGCATATGAAAGTCAAGGTTCTGGACAGTGGTGTGGAAGCCGGTGATGCCGCTTTGAGCCTCCTGGACTCGGGTGTGTGTGAAGAAAGGTCAGACATGCTGCGGCTAATTAGATGACATTTGCCTCCGTCTCGTCTGGAGGGACCAGAGCGTTGCTGGGGAGCAACAGGTTGCGCTAAGCTAACGATCGCTAAGCAGAGCCCAGAAGAGCTTAAATCCATATTAATCTGAAAGTGATTCTTCGGTAAAATAATAATGAAAAACAACCAAGCATATGAATTCACTCATAATAAGGGGTGTCTACAAATTCAACACTCCGAACAAGTGCAGAAGGGTGGAGAGAGTTTAGCTAGGGCTGTCCAAACCCATCTCCAACCTGGGAATGCTCCAACACCAGGCCCTTCCGCTCTGATTAAGAGCTACCCGAGCAAGCTGCTTTTAAAAATGAATAACGGAATGTCATCGAACAGATTATGGAAAGGTCTCTGTGCTCCTGAAAGCTTTATAAAACAGTCATTAAAATTCTACACCGCTGAATAATACACAGTGAAAGGCAGTTAGTTCAGCGGAGAGAGAGAGAGAGAAGAGAGCCGTCTGAAGTGAATTATGTGCATTTACTTTGTGCATTCTTCCATGCCCTCTCTGTTCTTCAGCAGCAGATGCAATAAAAGCAGTGAGATGTTGTAAGGTGGATGGGAACAGTTTTCATGCACCTCACGTTTATTTAGAACATTCAGAGTTCGTTTAAACTCCATAAAAAACATGGAATTAAACGGGATGCGCTAAGGTTTGAGGTCAACATGCCCAATACAAAGTGTCGGCCTGAGGGGTATAAAGTCTTTCCCTGACCTCAGTGATGCCCTTATGGTTGAAAGCCATCAAATTATCACAGGTATGTTTCAGTATCTTTAAGCAGAGAAGAAGATGAGATGAGATGCTTAATTTTTAAACTCATTCCCCTCACAAAGTGCACATAATTTTTCCATGATAGCTTCCACACACACACACACACACACACATACTACATGTGCTCCACGTTTCTGCAAATGGCTGTAACATGCGTGAGACTCTTGTAACAGTAAATTGATTTTGTCTTTCCCTGTAATTAGTTGGGAACAGAGGGACCTGGTGAACTCTGCAGACACTCGTCAGACAGGAGACAGGCTGCTGCTGAAAGTGACTCACGTATTGATGTCTGAGCTGAAACAGCTAAAACAAGCCACATTTAAGCAGAGGTGGGGGTCATAATAAAGGTAATAATAATAAAAGTATCTACTGTTTAATCTGGTCCATTTCAGTCGTGCATATTAACTCACTAAAGGCTTTCTTCTGTATCTGGACTCACAAATGAACAACGTCCAGGTATTTTAACAATTCCGTTATTGATAGTCAGAAAACATGTTATTTCTTACTAACTGAAGGAATAAGGTTTAAAAGACCGTTGCGCCCCCCCCCAACGGTGTTGGGAAACTCTAATAGGCGTCTTGCCTGTGACGTAGATGGTGGACAACAACTCTAGAAGCTGCACTTAATTTAATGCAGAATGACGAAAAGGTGTGTTGTTTTTGGCTGCAATCATTCAATGTACAGTGGGACATCTGTGAACAAATGGCCCAAAGATCCCAAAATATCCAGAAAATGGACTAAATTTGTCAACTTTAAACGGACACTTTGAAAAGGACCCTCTGCTCACTCCGTTATCTGTAGCTCATTTCACTGGCGCTTTTCCAACAATATGGGCATGTAAGGACACCAACGAAAGGTGTTCAAGAGCCTCTGTAACATGGAGGTAAACAGGGTAAGGACACTCACTTCGCCTGTTTTAGTTGGTGTTAGTTAACGTTAGCTTGACTCGCTAAACTCGGTGGCTCAGATTATACTCGGCTACGTAGCTGCATTACGGAAGGTTTATAGTGTCGGATGAATTCGAGTTCGACTTCGATCACATTTACAAGAATAACGGTACCTCTAAATTTGAGTTTAGCTTATTGCTAGGCTATTGTCATGAATAATGTTGGTTATTTAGCTAGATACTTTCATAACAGTCAGTCATAACGGTGTTTTACCGCCGCGTTGTTCAGCTGTTGTCCACCAGTGACGTCACGGTTGCGTTCAAGAATTTCCGTAGCGAGCTCGGGTTTTTCCGTCACTTTAATAAAATTGTCAGTTTTAAAGCAAATTAAGCTGCTATTTTCATTTGAATTCATACTTATATCTGTCAGCCTTTAAACTTTTTTATGTGACATCAAAATGATCTGATCAGAGAGGAATAGATACATACGTTCCTGTGCTGACAGAAGCTAAATGCATGAAGTTCTACTACATTTCTGGAAATTACTGAGTACTTAAGTGTTTTCTGAGCTGCTAATTTTGTTTGCTTTCAAGGAAGGTACTTTCACTTTAATTTTTGTTATATTAATTTATGCAACTAACACTATTTTTACCTTCTTTTTGTAGGGCAGGTTGAGAAGGGGTATTGCTCTAGGAATATATTTAAGATACACCATGCAGATACACTCCTCCACAGGGACTCAATTTTAGAAATAAAAATGTTTCATTTTCAAAACATATTGATCCACACCATCATTGAGCTTTCTCTGAAATATCTCCATCCACATAAAAAAACCAAAATCACTCAAGAATGTTCCCAAAAATGTATCAGCATGTGAAACATTCTTGTAACACTTTGGCTCTAACAAATCCTTTCAAAACATTGTCCCCCAGCTGCTAGTTTGACCAGGTCTGGTGCCAAATTTCTGTTCATGGGAAGGTGAAAAAAAAAGCACTAAGTGCAATGTGTTCTGGCCCCTCCCACAATGCAAGTAAAGTGTGGATTCAAAATTCAAAAATTCAAAAGTAAATTCAGCTGTAAACATTTTATTCAGTTTAGACCGAGACCCATTGTTTGTTTCCCATTTACAGAGCCAGGGCTGTGTCTCGACACTGGACCTTTTTTCAGTGCACAGACAGCGCAAATAGTGAGGAAACTTTCTCTGAATTTTTTAAAAAAGTGAACTGAATTACAATTGCGAAGATCGCCAATAATAAAGACAGAAACCAGGCAAGTTCATGGGATTTGCGTTATCAAAAAGTGGGGTTTGTGCCTTCCACATGACCACACTGACATCAGAGGTCATAATTTACTCCTTGGAGGGGTATATTTGGTGACTTTAAATGTCATTTTTGTGAGGACAAGTGTCTAAACCACAGATTAAAACAAGTGGGGACAGTGCTTTAGACTACAGTACTTTTGCAACTAATTGTATGTTGTTGTGGAAGTTATTGTAAATTTTAATGATGTAATGTAACTTATTAAGATGCTTATCGATACAAGGATGGGACGTCCCATTGTTGAGGACTACTCCTGTGAGTTAAATGGTGTGTTTGGTGTTCTTATTCTGTGTCTTTCGAAAAGCAAGACACAGAATTGACACAGAAGACACAGAACTGGTGCCCCCAAGGCCTTGAATGCGTACTGAACCTCCCGGCTCATTACTTTGCTGTATAAAGGGAACACTGCACCTTTTTCTTGAGCCACCCACCCACCCATCACTCATAAATAAACCAGAGCAGCACACAGTATTGCCCTGGTGAGCATGCACTGGCCATATGATACAGCTGAGCGTCCACTCCCTCACTCTGTCCATCCTCCTCTCTCCCCTCCCTCGCCTTCTGCTAATCCGATCCTCCTGCTCTTCTCTCGCTCCACTAGTCCAACAACCTATTACCTGCTTCTAATGGCCTCATTACATCACATCTCCTGATGGGGCTGAAATGGAGCCGTCCTCCCGCTCACCTGATCCCCCTAACACGCTCAGAGAGAGGGACAGGTGGAGGGTGACCCAGAAGCCCTAGAGACCAGCTCTCCAGGGCTTTCACCAACAATGCTGTTTAGACGCAGGACAGCTTTTAATAGCTATTTGGCAGAATGAGATCCTTCACAGTAGCAGTAGACGATATTATGATAATTATTTTCTGAGTAGATCATGGCTATTGTGAGCACTTCATTAACAAAGGTTCCCAATTAGAGATCAAAAAAAGCATCAATTTTTTAAAAATGGCAGGATGCCTTAGACATTTGAGGCTTGGAAGTCCAAGAAAAAAATTACGTCTTGCTCTTTCCATGGTATAAGACGTCCCTGCCACTCCCCTGTCACGCAGCTCTGTTTTTTTTTTTTATATTTAATATTTCGTTTTATTGAATTTTGCATGGGCGGCACGGTGGTGCAGCAGGTAGTGTTGCAGTCACACAGCTCCAGGGACCTGGAGGTTGTGGGTTCGATTCCCGCTCCGGGTGACTGTCTGTGAGGAGTTGGTGTGTTCTCCCTGTGTCTGTGTGGGTTTCCTCCGGGTAACTGTCTGTGAGGAGTTGGTGTGTTCTCCCTGTGTCTGTGTGGGTTTCCTCCGGGTAACTGTCTGTGAGGAGTGTGGTGTGTTCTCCCTGTGTCTGTGTGGGTTTCCTCCGGGTGCTCCGGTTTCCTCCCACAGTCCAAAAACACACGTTGGTAGGTGGATTGGTGACTCAAAAGTGTCCATAGGTGTGAATGTGTGTTGCCCTGTGAAGGACTGGTGCCCCCTCCAGGGTGTATTCCCGCCTTGCGCCCAATGATTCCAGGTAGGCTCTGGACCCACCGCGACCCTAAACTGGATAAGCGCTTACAGATAATGAATGAATGAATGAATGAATGAATGAATTTTGCATAAACATACACCGAACAGACTTATCCAACCCTGTCCCGGTCCATTTAGACATTTAGAACGTTCTCAATAAAAAGGAGATAAGTGTATTACATATACATAAACATAGAGAAGAAAAATAAATAAATAAATAAATAAAAATGAAAAGGGGGAGGGAGGACTTCTTTAATATTTCTCTCATTCCTGAGATTCTTTAAGGCGGTGAAGTATGGGTTTCCCAAATTTAAAAACATGCCCCTGAGAGTGTGGTTTCCGAGTGTCTAATCGCTTCATTGAAATAAACTTATATACAGGGGGTCCTCGACTTACGACGTTGATCCTTTCCTACGTCGCGTCGTAAACCGATTTTCGGTGTAAGTCGGGACATACGTACATACTGTACGTAAATAATATCCTAACACCTATCCTCCTCGATCCCGAGCCGCGTAACCGTGTATTCTTCCGCTGCGCCGCGTACACCAAACACGAAGTTCACGTTACGACGATTACGACGCAAAACCACTGAAGTCGAAACAAGGCTTTATACAGTAAATGGGAGATGTGTCGTAACCATGAAACATCATAACTCAGGACTGACGTAACCCGAGGACCTCCTATATTTCCGTTAGTCAATTTTTGAAAGAAGGAGCCGAAGATGATTTCCAATGAAGCAGGATCAATTTTTTAGATACCATCATGGTGGCCATCACTGTACATTGAGCTGTATATGAAAACTGGTAAGTAAAGCTGGGCATGTAATAAACAAATGAGTCAGAGTGCCTCTTTCTATTCAACACATCACATATTGGAGAGATAGCCAGAAAAATCTTGTGTAGTTTAGTTTTACAATAGTGTAATTAATGCAATATTTTGCATATATCTCTACTACGTGAGTTTATAGAGCAGTCCAATATTCTGGTGAGACCTTCTTCCCATATATCGCTCAGCTCAGTTTGGACAAGGTCTGGTAACTGTTATTTAACACAAGAGAACAGGGCTGTAAGGGTTCTCCTCCAAGTGTGTAGAGCAGTGTAATGATACTGCACTGGTAGCAGATCGATAAGAAATGTTCTTTTTCCATCTTTGGAGGTCTCAGAAGAAGCATGAGGTAGTCGCTCCCTCCCAGCTTGGTACCATCATGTGACCCTCAAAAATAAGACCCTCAGCAGTGAGAGATTCTGGACCAACCGTAAGTCCAAATGCTCAAATAAAAACATAGATCCAAGAGCAGCTTGGATTGTTGGTTTGAAGCCGCTTCACCAAGCACAAGCAATAGGAGCCGATGTCTGCGAGACCTTCAGCTGCCTATGAAACTAAACGATCAGGACGTGAAAATAGATGCAACATCAACATCTTGGTGGTTCTTCTGTGATTTCAAACATTTTCAAATCCAGAAAATAAAGTAATCTCTCCTGAAAACTGGGGAATAACTGTGCTCCTAAGAGTATACATAATATTACACTGCACTATTTACACTGGGGGAAGCCGTGGCCTTAAGTTTAGAGAAGTGAGCTTGAGGCCGGAGGGTCACTGGTTAAACAATATAAACAGGTTGTATGTGACTGCATTTTTAGTAAGTGGCTTACTGTATATCAGACTGTAGACTATCTGTCCAAAGACATATGACATATGCAACACACATTTTCTCCAATCAAGTCAAATGTTCTTGTGTAATCTGGCTCAAGGCATAATTTATATTCTACAGACGGTCGCAGAATCTTCTAATCTTCTATTCCTTTGGAAGTGTTTTGGAGATACATGGTTTTCTTTGGACAGCGATAATATGGTTAGCTGAGACATCCAAAGTTACCTGAACCCTGTGCTTGCTTCATAGTTAAAAATGACTCAATTAGTTCATTTAAAAGCCACCAATCTTTCTGTTTATTGCATGTGTTGTGATCAGATTTGTGAAGCCACAGAAATCCAAGTAGATTCTGCACTAAGCCTGTTCCAAACATGGCCACCTCCAACTGGGGCACCGCTTCCATGGATCATAAGTTGGTTCATACTCGACCAATCTGAGCTGAACTTGCAATGTTGCGAGCACCCTGCGCAAAAACACAGCTGCTGACGGGGCATAAAACAACGCTCAAAACACGACTCCTATTGAAAACAAAAGGAAAACACAAGAAAGAAAGAACAGTGTGTGATTCCACCCATTCCCTCTGAGCAATTAAACATCAGCACTTATTTCAGCGCTTGCCATGAGCTCTTTTGTATTTATGAGTAAAGCTACAAAGGAAAAAAATCGAGTCAGGAATTTGGAGCTGGACGCCAGGGTTCACAGTGAACCGCATACAACAAACAATCTGGAGCCTCCAGGCAAACAGCTTCACATTTATATCTCCTGCATTATTGAAGAGCTGCAGATCAGAGTGTCCTTAAACCTGGCACCAGTTAAAAACATTTTGTCCCCTTTAGGATTATAAACAGCAGAGATAAACATAGTATGTTCCAGAAAAGCTCGTATTAGAAGCAGGACTTTCCCCATCAGAGGCTGGGGTTGATTCAGTATACACTGTGAAGACATCTGCCTCCACAACAGCTCCTCTACAATTAAAGTTATTAAAAAGCCTTTGACGCAGTAACAGCTTCTACTCTGTTTAATGCTGGATCAAAGGATGTATCAGGGATTCTGTAGTTAACCTATTTTAAATATGGCCGTCCCCACGTGAGCATATTACTGTGATGCTTCTGTGACCTGTGTTAGGGAGAATGCAGCATCTGTCCTTACTCTGGGCTCAGCTCTGCCGAAATGACACTGTTTACGTTTTGGTAGAGGGTAAGAAACCACACTCCTCCCTCCCTCCCTCCCTCTTGATTTCAGGACAATGTGGTAAAAATGAATTACACTTTGCAGCTATAGAGGAAGCCCAGGAACAAAAATACTAAATACTGAGGCGTTCCCAGGCCAGTCGAGACATGTAGTCTCTCCAGCGTGTTCTTGGTCTTCCCCGGGGCCTCCTCCCCGTTGGACATGCCCCAAACACCTCACCAGGAAGGCGTCCAGGAGGCATCCGGAGGCAGCGGCTCCACTCCGAGTCTCTCCCGGACGTCCGAGCTCCTAACCCTGTCTCTAAGGGAGAGTCCAGACGCCCTGTGGAGAAAACTCATTTCAGCCGCTTGTACCGATCTCGTTCTTTCGGTCACTACCCAAAGCTCGTGACCATAGGTGAGGGTTGGGACGTAGATTGAACGGTAAATCGAGAGCTTTGCTTTTCTGCTCTGCTCTCTCTTCACCACAACGGACCGGTACCGAGCCCGCATTACTGCTGACGCTGCACCAATCCGCTTGTCAATCTCCCGCTCCATCTTTCCCTCACTCGTGAACAAGACCCCGAGGTATTTAAACTCCTCCACTTGAGGCAGGATCTCACTTCCAACCTGGAGAGAGTACTCCACCCTTTTCCGACTGAGTACCATGGACTCGGACTTGGAGGTGCTGATCCTCATCCCTACCGCTTCACACTCGGCTGCAAACTGTTCCAGCAAGAGCTGGAGGTCCCGGCTCGATGAAGCCAACAAGACTACATCGTCCGCAAAAAGCAGACATGGAATCCTGAGACCAACAAACCAGACACCTTCCGCCACTTGGCTACGCCGAGAAATTCTGTCCATAAAATTATTTAATTTATTAATAATTTCCAAAACCATGGTTTGATACAAACTGATGATGAGAACTTCAAAAGTGTCGCTGCCAGTTGAAATGGAGTTTTTAAAAACACTTATCTTGTGATATTTTTGACAGACATATGATAGAGGTGTTTTGGGGTTGTATTTCTCTAAACTCGTCCAGTACACAGTGCTGACAGCGACTGGACAAAAATGCTGCATCGAGGAAAAACAAAACTGTAGAGCAGACGGAGATGGAGTGTGTGGTTTGAGTTGTCACTATTCTGCATAAACTAAGCTTTTCCCAGCATTTGCACACACACAGACCCACCCCCCCCACACACACACTGTGTTTGTGTGTGTGTTTCCCTCTCCTGAGCATCAACACACATCAAAACATTAGCTTCTTCTTCATGTAACAGGGTTCAGCAGAGCTCTCTGGAGGGGAATTAAGTTTTTAACATTTGACGGGATGCAAAACAAGCCGAGATGCACTTCTTCATTCAGCTGTGATTTTTATTATAGGTTTATTATATTAAACATTATTTAGAAGGACTGGCGCCCCCTCCAGGTTGTATTCCTGCCTTGCGTCTAGTGATTCCGAGTAGCCTCCGAACCCACCGCCACCCCGAACTGGACAGTGCTTACAGACAATGAATGAATGAATTAAAAACATTATTTAAAGTTATTATAGTTCAGTTGGGGAGGGGCACAGTGGCGCAGCAGGCAGTGTTGTAGTCACACAGCTCCAGGGACCTGGAGATTGTGGGTTCGATTCCCACTCCCGGTGACTGTCTGTGAGGAGTGTGGTGTGTTCTCCCTGTGTTTCCTCCGGGTGACTGTCTGTGAGGAGTGTGGTGTGTTCTCCCTGTCACTTTGTGGGTTTCCTCCGGGTGACTGTCTGTGAGGAGTGTGGTGTGTTCTCCCTGTGTTTCCTCCGGGTGACTGTCTGTGAGGAGTGTGGTGTGTTCTCCCTGTCACTTTGTGGGTTTCCTCCGGGTGACTGTCTGTGAGGAGTGTGGTGTGTTCTCCCTGTGTTTCCTCCGGGTGACTGTCTGTGAGGAGTGTGGTGTGTTCTCCCTGTGTCTGTGTGGGTTTCCTCCGGGTGACTGTCTGTGAGGAGTGTGGTGTGTTCTCCCTGTCACTTTGTGGGTTTCCTCCGGGTGACTGTCTGTGAGGAGTGTGGTGTGTTCTCTCTGTGTCTGCGTGGGTTTCCTCCGGGTGACTGTCTGTGAGGAGTGTGGTGTGTTCTCTCTGTGTCTGCGTGGGTTTCCTCCGGGTGACTGTCTGTGAGGAGTGTGGTGTGTTCTCCCTGTGTCAGCGTGGGTTTCCTCCGGGTCACTGTCTGTGAGGAGTGTGGTATGTTCTCCCTGTGTCTGTGTGGGTTTCCTCCAGGTGACTGTCTGTGAGGAGTGTGGTGTGTTCTCCCTGCGTCAGCGTGGGTTTCCTCCGGGTCACTGTCTGTGAGGAGTGTGGTATGGTCTCCCTGTGTCTGTGTGGGTTTCCTCCAGGTGAATGTGTGTGAGGAGTGTGGTGTGTTCTCTCTGTGTCTGTGTGGGTTTCTTCCGGGTGACTGTCTGTGAGGAGTGTGGTGTGTTCTCCCTGTGTCTGCATGGGTTTCCTCCGGGTGTCAAAAGTGTCTGTAGGTGTGAGTGTGTGAGTGAATGTGTGAGTGTGTGTTGCCCTGTGAAGGACTGGCGCCCCCTCTAGGGTGTGTTCCCGCCTTGCGCCCAATGATTCCAGGTAGGCTCTGGACCCACCGCGACCCTGAACTGGATAAGGGTCACAGATAATGAATGAATGAATAAATAGTTCAATAGGGACTACAGGACATGCCACAAACAGAGAATGGACATCTATTATTATGCACAGCTCAAGAAAACTGCTTATTTGACTTTCCACTCCACCTTTAATGGTGCCGCAGATAAATTATTCTGTTCCACCTTAACACAGTGTAGCATGCAGTGGTGTCTAGGCAATACTGCCAGAACTGTATCACTGGACTTATAAGGGTACATTTTTTACACACACACACTTCATACCAATTTCTGGCCTTTATCATATTTTACACTCTGTAACAGATGTCTGCAAATTAAATGTAACCCAGTTAGAAATCCTGTAATTTCATCACTATGTTTCTTATGTCTTTACAGCACTAAGGTTGAAGCAGGATTTAACAGGATTTAAAAGCTTGCCTAGTGTCTAATGTCTTTCATTTTTCAACTGAGGGGTTATTACTGTAGATTTTCACACAACGCCACTGCAAAATTTTATCAGTAAATGAATGTGAATGAAAGGAAAATGTGACTAATGAATGACAAATTACAGATCAGCCTTGGGCACAGAGCACCTGGAAAATGGCGGTGAAAACAAAGTGCCTGTCTTTTTCACGTCATCTGTCAATAACTGATTACACAATTCACAATGAAGAAGCTAAATTCAAGGCCTTGTTTTGAAAGCCCCTATAATAATTAATCAAGGGGACAGCCGTAAAGATTTTTTACACATTCCCCCACAGTGGAAAACTCCTATTTAACCAAACAGCAGTTAAAACACTTTTGACTACATTGTAGTCCTGGTTTTGTTTGAGCTCACACTGATGTATGTGCTCCGGGTGCTCCGGTTTTCTCCCACGGTCCAAAGACACACCTTGGTAGGTGGATTGGTGACTCAAAAGTGTCCGTAGGTGTGAGTTAATGTATGAGTGTGTGTGTTGCCCTGTGAAGGACTGGCGCTCCCTCCATTGGGTGCCTTGCGCCCAATGATTCGAAGTAGGCTCTGGACCCACCGCGACCCTGAACTGGATAAGGGTTACAGATAATGAATGAGAAAGAGCTTGTCTTTTTCAGTGATTTGTTTCTGTCCAACAATATGACCACAAAGCATTAAAAACAAGTTAAATATTGAAGTAGTGCAAGAAAGCACAACTGGATCTCGCTCTGGATGGGTAAGGAAGACGTCCTACTCCTGCCATTTCTCAGCATGGTGTTAGACAACACGAGTAGTTTGTGTTGTCCTCCAGACGTATTGACTCTCGCGATGATGTCTTGGCTGCAGTGTGAAAATAGTGGTGGCTTGTGATCTGAGGACATTTATGGTGTCCATTAGGGTATAACCCTCTGGAATCTACCTATTTGCCAAATCATTGTCGGTCTGGACCACACGGCCGACTTTGATGAATTTGAAACCCCTGATGTACATCTCAACACAATGATTCCAGACTGATCACCTGTTCTCTGTTTCCTTGTTTGTCTGGTCGCTGTCTCTTGAGAGTGTGTTGTTGAGCAGCAGTGTGCCGTTAATAATTGAAGCTGAGGGCAGGAGCAGCACCGTCATGTTTAAGTTGTGCTACTGGAATAGAAACCCAGGGGAAACTGGAGGGAAACTGAAGGGACCCCCGCTTCTGGGTGGGACCATTTTCTCTAGGGTTTTACTGAAGGCTCAGGTTGCTTTTTCTTCCAAAATCAATTAACACTTCCTTCAGTCACTCCACCATGAATCTGAACATCAGGAGAGTTTTAGCACCTGAGCTTAATAGAGCAGAGAGTACAAACAACACCTCGAAGCCTTGGCCATTTTGTATTTTTAAGATAATTTGAAATATACCAACTTCCATTTACATATTTACAAAATTTTCTAAAATGGTCCAAAAGACAGTTTATTACTTTAGGAGATACAAGGTGTTGTTTCAAACGCAACAGTAACGTCATCAATCAGTCGTAACATTGAAAGTACATCATTGTGCATTTCATTAGCTCCACTCACTATACAGGAGCACTTTGTAGATCTACAAGTACAGACTGCAGTGCATCTGTTGCTCTGCATACATTTTAGCTCATTTTCAAATGATTTCTCAATGGACAGGACCCAAGGAAACAAGGAGGTCACTCCTTGTTTTCTACAGACGTTCTCTCTTATTTGACTGAGCGATGACAGAGAGATAAATAATTAAAGTAAAGGTAAGAAGAGGCGTCTGAAGCTGTGGTAGTCCCTGGGGACTTTGTAGCACACACACACACACACAGAGAAACACACCCAAGGCCCCATATGGCAGGGAAATTGGGCTGTGCCCCTTTCTTCGAGACCAATTCAGCGGATGCGGTCGATTTCCATACAGATGAGGTGAAAATTAGAATATTTCCAGCTTCTCTTTCAGCTGATTCAAATGAACTGATGCTGATTTAAAACAGAAAGCGAATCAACACCTGCATGGAAATACCCACTCGCTTATATCTGAACACGGGCTGTTTTAAATTCACACTGCTCTGCATTTCCACATGAGAGGTAGAAACAGTGGCTGGTTCTGTATAAGGCAGGTGTTTTTCAAATAAAAAGGTTTGTGTCTCAGAGAGGTGAAATATCTCAGAAATGGCAGATGCAAACGCACACACTATTAAGGTCTGGTTTGTTGATTTCTTACCGTAAAAGCTTCTTCTCTTCTGCGAATGATTTACCCATACTAATAATATGCAAAGTTGAGGACAAATGATGCAATAAATCATTCATTCATTCATTATCTGTAAGCGCTTATCCAGTTCATAGAGTTCAGGGTCACGGTGGGTCCAGAGCCTACCTGGAATCATTGAGCGCAAGGCAGGAATACACCCTGGAGGGGGCGCCAGTCCTTCACAGGGCAAAACACACACATTCACTCACACCTATGGACACTTTTGAGTTGCCAATCCACCTACCAACGTGTGTTTTTGGACTGTGGGAGGAAACCGGAGCACCCAGAGGAAACCCACGCAGACACAGGGAGAACACACCATACTCCTCACAGACAGTCACCCAGAGTGGGACTTGAACCCACAACCTCCAGGACCCTGGAGCTGTGACAGAGACACTACCTGCTGCACCAATGTGCAATGTGTAGCACTGATGCAATCATAAGCAAAAAAAACAATCATAAGCAAAAAAAAATAAAATATATATATATATATATATACACACACACACAGGAGGTCCTCGGGTTACGTCAGTCCCGAGTTACGATGTTTCGTGGTTACGACACATCTCCCATTTATTGTATAAACCTTGTTTTTAAGTGGTTTTGCGTCGTAAACGTCATAACGCAAACTATATATATATATATTTACTATGGAGGTCACACACTAACGTCTGGTGGTGATCTTAGGATAAAACATAGTGGACGAAAGACAAAATAAACTCAAACCACTCCTTTCTGATGTGTGAATCCTTTAGACGGCCGCAATGATCTATTTGCTTCCTGACAGCCAGGAACAGCACAACACTGAATCATTTCCCCTGACTTACAATCCAATAACTGCTTTGCTACAGACAAGTCGCTTCACCTCAGTCAGAAAGGGCCAGGCTACACGCCTGTGGCAGAGTGAAGAGTTTTCCTTTAGTTATTGCTGGTGATAGCTGTGGTAAGTACAATTGTCCTTGTCTCTGTTTTGTATGTCCTGAATTTAAGAGTGTTTACCTGTGGATGATGCGTTTGTTGCGGAGGTAGTGCAGTGCCAGGGCCAGTTCACACACATAGAGTGTAACAGTGTTTTCTGAAAAGTGGACGTTCTGCTGCAGATGGTAACGCAGGTCTCCTCCCAGCAGCAGATCCACCACCATGAACATGTCCTCCTCGTCCTGAAACGAGTACCTGAGGGAGACACACACGGGGGAATGAAAATGAAGTGAAGGTTTTAAACACCTCGGCTTCATTTACTGTAATTCAGCAGGGCAGCCAGTTCTTCCCACGGCAACTGGAACTTTGGACATCCACTTTCAACTTTGGTGATGCACTGCCAGACTGGGGAACCTGTCGTACTTTCACCCCTGTCCCAAACTTCGGAGTCTGTTGCATGTGACAAATTCTAAATGTGTTTACATTTAAAAAATACAGTATGTTTGTTAGAATTGAAAACCTTCTTATTGTGCTTTCATCAGAAAAGTGAAGATCAAGAGAATGAACAAATCATAGATCCTTGTTTTCATTGTGGGGTGTGTATTTTAAACTGGGTGAATCTTCTGGACATCTCCTACGAAACTATACCAAAACAAACCTTAAAGAGATATATAGCATTCAGCGTACAGACATTGTGTTAGTTATTTCCAAAACAAATCACTGCAGTAAAATGTAAATCAGACACTCTAATTCCTACTGGGATGTGGTTATCAGAAATTATTACTTGCATACCCTTAGAAACAAGAGCAAAGAGAAACTAGGCAAGCCTAGTTTTGCCGGACCACCATTAGCCACATAGCCACTGTCACTAAGGTTTGTCTGGCATTTCAGAAACAGGAAAAGCCCAAAATACAAAATCATGTCATTGGGAAGTCTAGAGAAGCTTTGGTGCTTCATATCAATGTCTTTTTTTACAATAATAACAAATAATTAAATAAAAATAGTTTATCAGTTGCTGACAGTGTGTGAGATCATGGAAAGCCTGTTATTTTCTGTTCAAACAAAGCTACAAAACTGAAGCACTCTGTTGAGATGATATTAAAGTAACTTGTTTACCAGGAAGCAACAAGATAACATAAGAAACCCCATAAGTTTTTGAAAACTCCTCACAGACACTCACCCGGAGAAAACCCACGCAGACACAGGGAGAACACACCACGCTCCTCACAGACAGTCATCCGGAGGAAACCCACACAGACACAGAGAGAACACACCTGTCATACCTAACGAGTGTCCCTACCTCTCTATGAACCCTCAGGACAGGTTGGACTTCAATTCCCAGGATCCCACTCTGTCCCAAGTTCCTGTCACATGCCCACAGTCAGCCAATCAGGGAGGGCTTCCTCGTTCATCATCCCCTGAGTTCTAATCTGTGTCACCTGGATAACTCAGCAGGAGGGTATATTAGGACAGACTGTTTTATGCTCATTGCGAAGTATTGCCTTCGGTTGCATTGCTATACTGAGCTGCTATTTTTGGACTTCGATTACCGTGCTTCTTTCGTGTTTGTGTTTTCCGTTGTCTTCTGGCTTCTGTTACTGTGACTGTGTGTTCGTGTCATCAGTTATCTTGTATGTTAGGTTCTGCCTCGTGTATGTTTTTCCCTGTGTGAATAAATCCTGTCTTCATCTGCAAGCGTCTGCCACATTCCGGTGTCGTTGTCCTACCAACTTGTGTTTTTGGACTGTGGGAGGAAACCAGAGCACCTGGAGGAAACCCACGCAGACACAGAGAGAACATACCACACTCCTCACAGACAGTCACCCGGAGGAAACCCACGCAGACACAGAGAGAACACACCACACTCCTCACAGACAGTCACCCGGAGGAAACCCACGCAGACACGAGGAGAACACACCACACTCCTCACAGACAGTCACCCGGAGGAAACCCACGCAGACACAGAGAGAACACACCACACTCCTCACAGACAGTCACCCGGAGGAAACCCACGCAGACACAGGGAGAACACACCACACTCCTCACAGACAGTCACCCGGAGGAAACCCACGCAGACATGAGGAGAACACACCACACTCCTCACAGACAGTCACCCGAAGGAAACCCACGCAGACACAGAGAGAACACACCACACTCCTCACAGACAGTCACCCGAAGGAAACCCACGCAGACACAGAGAGAACACACCACACTCCTCACAGACAGTCACCCGAAGGAAACCCACGCAGACACAGAGAGAACACACCACACTCCTCACAGACAGTCACCCGAAGGAAACCCACGCAGACACAGAGAGAACACACCACACTCCTCACAGACAGTCACCCGGAGGAAACCCACGCAGACACAGAGAGAACACACCACACTCCTCACAGACAGTCACCCGGAGGAAACCCACACAGACACAGGGAGAACACACCACACTCCTCACAGACAGTCACCCGGAGGAAACCCACGCAGACACAGGGAGAACACACCACACTCCTCACAGACAGTCACCCGGAGGAAACCCACACAGACACAGGGAGAACACACCACACTCCTCACAGACAGTCACCCGGAGGAAACCCACGCAGACACAGAGAGAACACACCACACTCCTCACAGACAGTCACCCGGAGGAAACCCACGCAGACACAGAGAGAACACACCCGTAGAAGCAACAAGATAACATTTTAAGTTTTTGAACATTTCTAAAACCAAGCACCTTAACATTTTATGAAGCAAGTAATATATACTTGATAAAGGGACAGGGCGTCACTGGGAACTAGATATTTATTACTGACTTACATTCGACTGATAAAACGGTGCTGTAACAAATTTACAGCCTCGTTTATTTTGAGTAACAGTTTGCTTTGGTGGCTTTAATAACACAGAGATTTTGTTCGTTTGCGTGTAAAGTTAAACAAAAAGTTGTGCCGATGTAATGTACTCATCAGAAAGTCAGTAACGGCATGATGTGTCCGCGTATTTGTGTCGTTACAGGGACAGACACAATGACTTTCTGTTTGTTAAATATATAGTTTAAAAAAAAGGTTGGCACACGGAAACATTCTCCAAACATAAAGAAGAGACTATGATAAATATTACCTCAACAACGTTCAACACATTTCCGTTCAAGGCTCCAGTAAAACACTGAGCTGCTCACCGCGGTGAATGTTGGAGCTACAGCGCTGAAGCGGCGCGAGTTTGTCCCAATTCAGCTCTGAACACTCTGACCCCTTGAACATGCATTTTTAGGTCCCAAAAAGAGACTTGTCCAGGGAAAAGAGGACCTCTGGTCCCCGCTGAACGGTTCCAAATTTAGTTCACGAACTGGAACGTAAAATATGGCTGAACTAACAACAGACGGTCTAGTGGTGCCTGGTATTTTTCTCTCTGTAAAAATACGGGTGAATTAACAGTTACAACTCGCGCATGTGCGTTTCAACATTAGGAGTCAGTCAGTCAGTAAGCGCATATGCCTCTCTAGGCCGGCCCATCAGGCGGTTCAGCAAAACAAGTACCATTTTAGAGTAAGACTACACTTACTGAGGTTTTTAATGGTTTACAATCTATTTATTGTTTTGTAATTAGGTTGTAAACACATTAAAATTAATAATCATTTATAACACATAGATACAAAGGGTAACTGATGTTATTTGCTAAATAGTGAACCCACATCCATCTATACTGTTAAGCCTCAGATCTTGACAAATACTGACTTCTCCATCATTCAACTTTCAGCCGCTCAGCTCCAGCACATATTTGTTAATAAGTTTAAATATTTAACCACCAAGTTTAATCTATTAACTGCTGATAAAAAGTATTTTTAGACACCGATGATAATGTGGTGCACCTTAAATAGGAACTGACTAAATTCATATTCTCAGGTCTGAGCTTATTCTTTACCTTGACATTTTCAGTTCGTTCTCTGACACGTTCAGTATTAGACCTTAAAGAGGTCACCGTTGCCCTTTCTTATCTGTGTTAAAAATGATTATTAATGGATTAACAGATTATTAAGCCATTTTAAAACATTTATAAGTGTAGTCTTATTTTAAAGTGGTACAGAAAAATAATTATTTATCAGTTACAAAACAATCTCTCTCCCTCCAAAACGTTCTGATGGGGCAATGATTTTGTGCCGTTGACTGAATCCAGGAGATGAATAAAGGCTGCTTGTGTTTGGGATCCAGCGTTTGAACCCTGGGGGGCGTCTGTCATTCAGGTCTGACATCAACAGACCTACATCAGCAAGCAGCTCTGGTCCAGTCTCTTCTAAGTTTGAGTCAAAGCTCAGGCTTGTATTGATTGTACGTTGGACTTCATCACTTCATCACAACAACCACAACAATAAGCACATTATTCAGCGTATTACATAAACTCTCCAATAGAGAGAGTTAATAGAGAGCCTTCGCCAGCATTCAAGCAAAGAAAACATCAAGGTCGTGACGTTGGTTAAAACCCTAACTTTTCCCACTGTAAGTTTCTGAGTCACTTCTTTCCTCTCTATTGAGAAACGAGAGAGAGAGAGACAGAGAGAGAGAGAGAGAGAGAGAGCTGGGCGTTGACTGAGGTTCGTGGATGACCTTCACTGAGACACGTTAGTGTGGCTAAGCAAAAGCCTGGATCTACACTGTTTGTTCAAAATATTGTAGCTACCACTTATACATTGAATTTTAAGAGGCTCCCTAGACGCAGATGTTCAAGGTCATCTCCAAAGACAAGTGTGGGCTAGAGATGTGTAAGGAGCCCCAGTGTTGGGATGGGAAGTGTGGACCTGTGTTCTCTGGAGTGATAAAGCTCCATCCAGTACCTTTGGGATGAGCTAATCATCCAACATCAGCACCTCACTGCACTGATGCTCTCATGACTGGACTATTGCATCTGGACTAAGGCTTTCCCAGCAGAGAATACACATTTAATCAAGTGTGTCCCTCTCGCCCCGTACCTGTGTGGAGCTCTGTGATTAAGTGCTGGTTTGCTGCTGTAACTCTTAATTCTCTCCCCACCCCCACGGAAGGTAAATGTGGAGATAAGATGCTGCACTCTGTAAGCTTTTTCTGAGCACGAACTGTAAATTCCACTCAGAGAGCATCAAGGACATCAGCACTCTACAGATTAATGGCCTGAAGCTTCCCCAAGGCACGAGTCTCTTTTGGGAGAGGAGAGTAGGAGTTGAGCCCACCGACCACATGCTGCATGAGAGAGCCCTAATGGCCGCATTCATCAGAGCGGCAGCAGGGGAACGAGCCCGGCCCTCTTAAAGCTTTTACTCACCAAATGTGATGTATTTCTGATTTAGTCTGACGTCGGTATGTTTATTACAAGCCGGGTTCGCAGCTGAGGGTGTCTTGCACAACAAACACATTTGGGATGATGAAAACATGACGCTATTTTATTCACTCATTCATAGTCTGAAAAGGCGTCATCCGGGTTTAGGGTCTCGGAACGCCAAGCCACCTGTCCATCACATGGCATCACTTACCTTGTCACTCGCACACACACTCACACCTGTGGAGAATTTCACACACTCACACAGTCACTCGCACACTCACACCTGTGGAGAATTTCACACACTAACACAGTCACTCGCACACTCACACCTGTGGAGAATTTCACACACTCACACAGTCACTCGCACACTCACACCTGTGGAGAATTTCACACACTAACACAGTCACTCGCACACTCACACCTGTGGAGAATTTCACACACTCACACAGTCACTCGCACACTCACACCTGTGGAGAATTTCACACACTAACACAGTCACTCGCACACTCACACCTGTGGAGAATTTCACACACTAACACAGTCACTCGCACACTCACACCTGTGGAGAATTTCACACACTAACACAGTCACTCGCACACCCACACCTGTGGAGAATTTCACACACTAACACAGTCACTCGCACACTCACACCTGTGGAGAATTTCACACACTAACACAGTCACTCGCACACTCACACCTGTGGAGAATTTCACACACTCACACAGTCACTCGCACACTCACACCTGTGGAGAATTTCACACACTAACACAGTCACTCGCACACTCACACCTGTGGAGAATTTCGCACACTCACACCTGTGGAGAATTTCACACACTAACACAGTCACTTGCACACTCACACCTGTGGAGAATTTCACACACTAACACAGTCACTCGCACACTCACACCTGTGGAGAATTTCACACACTAACACAGTCACTCGCACACTCACACCTGTGGAGAATTTCACACACTCACCCAATCTCTCACACCTGTGGACAGTTTCACACAATCACCCAATCACTCACACACTCACACCTGTGGAGAATTTCAAACCCTCACCCTGTCACTCACACACTCACACCTGTGGAGAATTTCAAACACTCACCCTGTCACTCACACACTCACCTATGGACAGTTTCACACACTCACCCAATCACACACTTACACCTGTGGAGAATTTCACACACTCACTCAATCACTCACAAGCTCACACCTGTGGAGAATTTCACACACTCACCCAATCACACACTCACACCTGTGGAGAATTTCACACACTCACCCAATCACACACTCACACCTGTGGAGAATTTCAAACACTCATTCTGTCACTCACATCTGTGGAGAATTTCACACCCACCCATTCACTCACACACACACACACATCTGTAGAGAATTTCACACACACACACACACATCTGTGGACACATTTGCACAGCCAATCCACCTGTCACGCGCTGTTGATGTGTTCAGGGCCAGATGAAGCTCTGTGGCCTCTCCAGTGCAGTTAGCTGGATAAAGCGAGCGAGATCTCACAGAGAGGGAAGAATTCTTTGGAGTAAAAGGGAAACTCCACTTTGGAGCTGGAGCGCTCAGAGCAGAGGAGCCTGGGGCTTTTATGACTACAAAAATTCCAACAGCGCTTTTCCTCCCACAAAGATTCCCTCTGATGTCTGGTAAACACACTCCACACATTCCGCTTCACTGAGACTCACTGTGGGAGCTGCCACAAGAGTTTAACACCTCCAGCCGCATTAAATGCTAACTTCTCTCTCTTTCTCGCCTCCTTTATTCTCTCCCTTTGCTCGCTTCTTTTATTGTCTCTCTCTTTCTCTTTTATTTCTTTCTTTCTCCCAATCTCTCTCCAGTCACCTCTATTCTTTCTCACCCCACATTTTATCCCTTCTCTTCATCTCCTTTTTGTCATTCCTCACATTTTGTCATTCTTCCCTAACTCTCTTTTCAGTCAAAATTCCCAGAAATTCCCCAGCACTCACACAACACTTGTCGTCTGAACTGCAGAGTCGCTCCCTAAAGCTCCTGCTGGTTTAAACAGTGACAGAACCAAATGCATGGGAGGTCTGGGTCCTCTCAGCCAGAAAGGAGAGAGGATCAAAGCCTGCTGTCTCGTTTGCTACTGATTTAACCAGATTCTCATGATCTGTCTGTAATAAGACGGAAGTGCCTCAGGCACATTTAGAAAACACATGAGGAAAACTGCCTCCGGATCTGTCCATACCCAGTAAACAAAACCCACAACATCCTCCAACCTTGAACCATGACATCATACTGAGCCCAGGAGACTCATTTACAACATCTGAAGAGGATCAAGTTTCCAAAACAAGTTCAGATTAGACCTGACATCGTTATAAACTGCTCTACTAAACCCAATTATAATTTATCCAGTATTTGGCCTTCTGGATGAATCAGCACTGACTGGATGCCAGTTTGGAAATTGAAGTCTCCAACTGGTCAAAATAAGATGGGCTAAATGCATTTCCATTCTGTGATTTTTGGCAAATATATTTCTGCTGATAGGGGAGTCACAGAATGTGTAACTTCACACTGGGACGAGTGTAATATTTCTTAGTGCTTAATACATCTTCAGTGCATTTGTATCAGAGACAGTTAGAAAAGAAATGGTGGGTTGGGGTGGGTGAGCTCATTATTGTTGGGTCACATGCGAATCTGGTGGAAGTGTTCCTCTTCAAGCAGGCCATCTTTCAGAGGGTATCTTTAATACCCCCTTTGCCTTGAAGGAAATGGCAGGACTGTGCTACAAATGCCAAAATACGTCCTGCTAACTCAATTTGCACTTAAAAGCTGTTGGGAAAATGACAGCATAAATGGCATCAATGATTCATAGACAGACTTTGCGAGAACAAGGGGCAGTAAATAAAGGGCAGGAAACTGAGGAAAAGCATTTGTCTGAAAGAACACAAACCGATGGCTTCAGCAGCCTATTAGCAAATTGCTTCAAATATTTTTTTCCATTAGTGCAACTGACCTCTCCTCCTCCTCCAAACCATTTTCATCAGCCTTCACCCTCTCAATATGACAACCACTTTCATTTGGCTGGAAAAAAAACTAGTGTTTTAAAAATAAAGAGGTGATTATTGGCAAAAAATTATGGATTACTTTGAAATAATGTGATTTTTAAAAATGTTCCAATTTACATTTTCTTCAAATTAACAGAAAGCATTTCTTCTATGGCATCGCTCCCAGCTGTGGGAACCAGCCAGTGGTCCTCACAAGTGGAAGACCCATACAATACGATATATATTCCTGGCACACACACACACACACACACACACACACAACTTATAATAATATAATACACAACTTTTAAATAAAATACATTCTGTGGACCAGAGAAGTCCCAACACTGTGTGTGTGTGTGTGTGTTACCAGCTCATTGTGCTCACTGCATTCCTGGCAAACACTCACACACACTCTCCATTCAGAGCTTTAGGAGCCTGGTCTTGTTTGAGTGGATATAAATGCCCAGTGGCACTGTAAAAATGACCACTAAGCGGACACACTTTCTATGAAATCAGTGTCAAGTGCCCACCTGATAATTATGACCAGCTAAAACCTTCAGATCAGTTTCTATAAATTGTTACATATTTTATGCACATATTTTGTGTCCCAAAAGGTCCTCCCGATGGTGTAGCACAGTAACTAACCTTTCTCTTCTGAAGGCAGTTTCCAGTGTTAGTGCTGTGCACACGGATTTCCTCCTCTGCTCTGACTGACAGGCTTCATTAGGAGGGTTTAATGTTTGCTCAGCTGCTGGTGGTAAATGGAGCAGCTCAAAATTACACCTCAGTGCTGAGAGCGCAGGTGAGACCGGCTTTATCAAACTCCAGCACTATGCAGCCACATGCTATCGATCCTCTCTCGTAGCACCTACATGTGCATGATCCGAACCTCTGCACTTAATGCGGACAAACCAAAGCCCCAAAGCCTGGTGTGAATTTATTTACAGGTGTTATAGCAATTGTTAAAATTATATTTTATTATTAATCCGGTTTAACAAAACAGTAATAAGCTTCTACGGATCTGAAATGGGCTCTGTATGAGGTCATGCACTTTCGAAAAATCCAGTGAATCTACTGAAACAATACAGAAAGCCATGAGCAACTATTACACAGTAGCTTCTGAAAGACGTACTGTAGTTTACACAAGAACTTAGGTTAGAAACTGAGGACTAAACAAGAAATGTAGGATGTTAGGTCACTTCTTGTCATTTACGTCACTGTATAGGTGCCTTGTCACTGTGCTGAAAACACACACCACACACAAACACCAGAGGTAGAGAGACAGCTGCAGTATCTGCAGGAGGGGAGGGGCGAGTTAGGACTGAGCTGTGAGGGAGAGAGAGAGTGAGTGAGACACAGAGAGAGAGAGAGAGAGAGAGAGAGAGAGAGAGAGAGAGAGAGAGAGAGAGAGAGGCTGAATCTCAAATGGCTCTGTACTCCCTATGCAGTGGGGCACTATTTGGATACAGAAGCCATATAGTGCACTATATAGGAAGTATGTATCTATTTAATTGAGACATGAACAGTGAGTGAGATTAAGAATGGTTGGTATAGAGAGAGAGAGAGAGAGAGAGAGAGAGAAATAAAGAGAGCTTTACAGCAGCCGCTAATCTCCAGAATCATGGCTGACCTTCAGCGTGGTTAACTCGGTCAGTCCTTTAGAGCTGGACGCAGCTCGAATCATGAAGGTGGTGAAGTGGAGGGAAAGCGCTGCCAAGTCCATTAACATGCACAGGGCTTTTTTCTTATTGAATTGAACACACACACACACACACACACACACACACGCACACATGCACACACACACACAAACACACACACCCTCCAGCTTCTAATGCTGCTTGTCCAAGGAGGCCATTCTTCTTCTCCTGGCTGCAGGACGTTTCTGCTTATTGTCTTTAAAATCGTAATTAAAAGACTGCCATTGATCTAAAGCCTGGTGATTTAGCTGTTGAGACGAATGATGCGCTGCAGCTCAAACAGAAAGAAGCAGAGGAAACACAGCTGCCATCAGGCTTTAGAGAAGCTGCCTGACCCTATCGCACATCGCGCTGGCCATAAAGTTCAAGAGAGATGTCTTTGTAGTCCCTGAATGAACCAGTTTATGCTCCACAGAGTGGGTCCCTTAATGTTTGCTTCAAAAACAGTTTCTTCTCTTGTTGGAAATCTTTGCATTAGCTATTGGAACATTGCTGTGAACACCTGGTAGGTGCAACCACAGCGTTATGGTCACATTCACCACTCCAACTCGTCACAGAGGTATGGATGGAGCTCTAAAGGGCCACTGCTCCACAGCTAATGCTGGGGGGCTTTATGCCAATCTAGCTGATGCTTGGCATTGGGCATGGTGACCTTATACTCATGACCCCTGTTCCATGCTATTGGTTGGTGCTTTTCTTTGTGTATGCAGTTGAACAGCATCCATGCGTGCATCATCACTCATGGGGTCTCCAGACACTTTTGCATGCATGCATATTATTGTGGTCCAGTTAAAAACACGTTTGTCCACTTTTGTGGATGTTTAGTTTACTATCATTTGAACACAGCAGCTGTCCTTCATATTGTGTGAAAGTTTCATGTTGAAACGACCAATAGAAATGCTCCAAAAGTACATGGAATAAAATCTTTTTACACTGACTATCATTAAAAATTAAAAAGGTTTTTTTTTCCCTTCTCATGTTTTTCAAAATAGAAAATATTATATAAATCTCAGAATGAGTTACTATCTCAATATATTCACTTAGTATCTCATAATAATGAGTTACTATCTTATATTGACTTAGTATCTCAAAATTAGTTATTATCTCAATATATTCACTTAGTATCTCATAATAATGAGTTACTATCTCAGTATATTCACTTAGTATCTCATAATAACGAGTTACTATCTTATATTGACTTAGTATCTCAAAATGAGTTACTATCTCAATATATTCACTTAGTATCTCACAATAATGAGTTACTATCTTATATTGACTTAGTGTCTCAAAATGAGTTACTATCTCAATATATTCACTTAGTATCTCATAATAATGAGTTACTATCTTATATTGACTTAGTATCTCAAAATGAGTTACTATCTCAATATATTCACTTAGTATCTCACAATAATGAGTTACTATCTTATATTGACTTAGTGTCTCAAAATGAGTTACTATCTCAATATATTCACTTAGTATCTCAAAATATTTATTTCTATCTCTATATATTGGCTTAGTATCTCAAATTAATAAGATATTATCACAGTATATTGATCTAGTATCTCAAAATATTGAGATAGTATCTCAAGATACTAAGATAACAACTTACATATTAATGAAAAAATATTGGTGCATTTTAAAAAATTATTATTATTAAATAATTTATAAACTAACCTATTTTAAATGTGAACATTATTTATTTAGTCAAGCTTTTGGAAAGTCAGTTCCCCTTAGGTAAAAGCTGCAGATCTAGGAGTTCATGGACGTGGAGAACTGCAGTAATCTGATATGTGTGTGCTGTACCCCCCCACCCCCCCACTGATCACTCTGGTCTGTTGAGGGTGGGACGGAGGGGCGCTGATATCTCTGGGAGCTCTCATTTCTGTGCTACCTTTCTGGCTCTCCCTTTTTAGTTATGCTGTTCTAATGAGGTCTGCCTGAGCTACATGTCACACTCAATTATTCTTACAGTGTTCTTACAGTCACCTGGAATCAAATATCAGACCTAACTATCTGAGTTTTTCTGATGAACGGCCGGCGTTGACCATGAGACGGCATCAACACATCCCCCACTTTTCACGAACGTCTTACCTTCACACCCACCCACTCACCACTGAGACTGGGAACTGCTTATTGATCCCCTGCCTCTCACTGTACTTTATTAATACAACTCCCAACACAATCAGAATATGACGTCATAGACCACTGCACACTCACTGTACCTCCATCAATCTTCATTCATACTTCTCTGTGTTTGTACACTGCTCTGAAATGGAGAGATGGTATGATATTTACACTGATGTATTATAAAAAGCACTCTCACTTACTTTCTAATGGCTCTTTTCCACTGCATGGTACCTACTCTACTCTACTCTATTCTACTTTTTGGTTCCTGATCCATGGTTCATTTTCCACTATCACAGCTCCACCCTGAAATTTAGCCAGATATGTTGCAAATCACCATCTTTAACAGGAACAATGGGCTTTGGAAACCACAACAATGCCGGCGGTAACGTTAAGTGGTGTTTACTCATGGTGTATTGGCGTGTTGTTGTTGTTGTTTGGGACTGAACACAGCTCCGTCATCAGTTCAGACAGATGAGTAGAGTTTGTTCCTTCCTTGTTGCAGCGTCCAGCTCTCGCTGGATTCTTTCGTCGGCCACCGATCCAAGGAGCGTTTGAACCTCTTCAAAAGACCACGGTGTAATCTTACGAGCTGCCTTTTTGAATCTGATAAAAGCAAATGTGCTCTATGGTGTAGCTTTTAGACTGTACAGATGCAGAGTTTGTGCTGGACGTCTGCATTTCACTGTGTAAACAAATTTCTCTGGCCAATCAATGCTCCGCAAGGTTTGAACCAAGCAGGTATTAAAGGTATTACTAGGTACCAGATTTGCCTAATGGAAAAGACAAACTGAGGCATCTATACTAACCCAACCACATGAATTCCAGTGCCTATATTTGCAAATGATATATCATCTAAATTAAATTAAATTAAACTAAGTGCTACAGGAGCACTGATACATCACAAATGATGGTGTACCTGAGTGGTGTACAGAGAAGAGGCAGGAATAGCTGCTATGTTAGCTTCGACATTAAAGGGTGAAGAAAAGCAGAAGTTGGGCCGATTTTTAATGACTCTGCTGCCTTTTCCTAATGAGACTCATAAGCTTTCTGTGAGGCGTCCAAAGGGAAACTTCAGCCTCATCAGGGTCTGTTAACTGACATATGAGTCAAAGCAGGAAACAAGCCCTGAATACCAGGCTTTCATTAGATTAGAGACTTCAAGATCATTAGAGACCTCCATCACAAACCCTCAGCACCGTTACAGCCCTCATTCCCACTTTCTTCCTGTCCATCCACGGCTCTGGAGAATCAGTACTTCACTGGGATAATTCACTAGGTTGCCTAACGTTTCTGGACACATGCTTGTCCTACATTTCTTCTAAAACAGAGGGTGTTTAAGTGGGGTATGTCCTTCCTTTTGCTGCAATAACAGCTTCTACTCCATGGAGAAGGCTTTATGGTATATAACAGTGATGTCAGAATCTGATGGCAGCCATTATAGCAATAGTGAACTCAGGTACTGATCTTTGTTGATTATTTCTGCTTCACAAACACCACTCCATCTCATCAGGACAGAGCTCCATCACTCCAGAATGCAGTTTCGATGCTTGCCGGGCCAAAACTAGGCTTTTTACCCTACTAGCTTGGCATTCTGAATTATGTGCAGTTGCTGCAGTGTCCCATTCCATTTAATGCATTTCTATGGAGATTATACAAGCTGTGTGGACTGTAACAGAGCTGATTTCACTCATTTTAAAGGAACAGTAGGTAGTATTTGTACCCGATGATCACAGCTTCAAAAAACATTGTGATGCTTCACTTACCTGTAATAAGGAAAACAGAGCCTCTGTTTTTGCTACTCTGGGTTCAGCTCTGCAGAAACTGCACTATGTAACCTTTGGAGGAGGGTAGGAAATGACCCACCTGCCCTTTCTTGTTTTCAGGACTGTATGGACAACTGTATGGATAGCCCAGGAGCGTATAAAATAAATAAATAAAAAATGACTAAGTGGCATTTAAAAGTTCTGAATACATAGGGTACCAGCCAAAAAAAGGAAACTGGATAAAAGGTTTCAAATATAATACCCCATCAACTCTCACATAGAAACCTCTATAACGCTGAGTCAGTTCATCAAACCACATTATCCAAATTAACAAAAAGAAGCTGGACGTGGTCATTTGGCCAAAAGCGCATCTGAATTGGCATGGACTCCATTACTTAGAAAGCCTGGGTCCTAAAAAGACTGTTGTTATCCTGTTTCTAATTTGTTTAATTCAGTTCTGGTACAATAAATAATGTATTAGTGTTTAAAACACATTCAGATCATTCACCAGGTTTAACACCTTCACATCACGTAATATGTTCCCAGAATCATCGCTGAGTTGCAGCAGCACAGGGCCTCATCTATTATTTCTGGACAAATGTGCTTCATTAAATTTAAATAACAATGTGTTCAGTACCTGAGCGTGGTGAATTTCAATGAAAGTAGATGGAAGTTGTATAAAAGTTGCCATTAGTTAAAATACACTTTATTTCACCATCCAAATACATTGGGTAGGTGTTTAATAACAAAACAGACCATTCTCTTTTACCCTTAGGATTAAAGGACTGTACCTTTAAGGTTGTTTACAATAAACACACCTTCTTGTTACATTTTATAAGCTCCACTGACCATATAGCTTTACAATTACAGACTGTTGCTCTATATATTTTGCTACCCCCATTCGCCCTGTTCTTCAATAGTCAGGACCCTCAGAGGACCAGCTGGTTTGTTTGAATGCCCTTTGAGGCCACTGCATAGTCTTCCATTCATTTTTGTGGAGACTTTCTAAAGAGCAGGTATGGTTTGGGTTTTTTGGGGTGGTGTGTTAGTGTGTGTTGTGCTGGTACAAATGGACACAGGACTTTTTTAAACATGGTGTCCACTCACTGTCCACTCTGTTAGGCATTCCTGCCTCCTTGGTCAGAGACAGAGACAGTACACAGTGCACAGTTGGTTGCACGTTGGTCGTCTTCTAGTCGTTCATCAGTGGATGCAGGACGTTGTCGACTGGAAATATTTGGTCGGTGGACTGTTCTCAGTCCAGTAGTGACACTGAGGGGTTTAAAAACTCCAGCAGCACTG
Organism: Hoplias malabaricus; assembly: GCF_029633855.1. Lineage (NCBI taxonomy): Eukaryota > Metazoa > Chordata > Actinopteri > Characiformes > Erythrinidae > Hoplias > Hoplias malabaricus. The sequence goes on from NC_089814.1 coordinate 7,131,514, forward strand.
CTGTGTCTGATCCACTCTATACCAGCACAACACACCTGGTAACACACCTCCACCGCGTCATGCTCTGCGGTGGTCCTCAGGGATCTACATCATTGAAGAACAAGGAGAAATTGGGGCTACACAAGTAAATCTTAAATGTAGCTGAAATGTACAGAACTGTTTCAGTAAGAACACCTCAGGATATGTGGAACGTTTTTAAGAGCTGCAATAATTGACCTGCTTCCTGACAGCCAGGAACAGTACAACATTCAATCACCTTCCCCCTCTGTAACTCTTACTGGACTTCCTGTTTAGAGGAAAACCTCTAAACCTTCAGAGCAGATGCCCCCATGAAATATTCACACAGTGCAGAACTCACCAGAAGTTGACAAGAAACGGGTGCTCCAGGTTCTGCATGATCTGGAGCTCTTTGAAGACGTTTCGCACTTCGTTGCGCTCCACACATTTCAGCTTGTTCATGTACTTCATGGCGTACATTTTCTTGGTGTCCTTCTTCTGCACGATGCACACCTGAACAAAGGAGTGGACATGTGTTGTTGCATCATCTTTTCAAACAAGGCAATGCTACGTCAAATAGCTACATATAAATGGAGCTGCCTATCTACCTTGTCACTGCTGACAAATTACTCAGGGGGGTTAATTGTTGTGATCACAACTAAGGTGATTCATTCAATGGGAAAATTAAGAGCTAGCCATAAAGACAGTTGGTACATAAAGCTTTCTCTACAGTTGTTACAGTATTAGCTATACTTAGAGTTTCACAATTATCTTGAAGTATATAAAATTCAGTAAAAGCTTCACACTCACAATAATTTGATTCAGTCTTCAGGTAACATTTTATTTCAGGTGAAGCAGAAAGTGTTTGTAATCGTTCAGTCTTCCCTCCTAAATTCAGTTCCCTATAACTGTGCACTATATAGTGAGTAATGTAGGGAATGGTGAGTAAGGGCCCTTTTAAACACCACAATTTATTTATGATGAAAGTATGTTAGGTTAGTGCTAGTCCTCCTAGAACCCATAAAGATAGCGCTGCAGCCTCTACAAAAAAAGTGCAATCTGGGTGATTTTCACCCATAGTCGCCCAAAAGGGGTGGAACTGTACAGAACTAAAACATGACGTTAATTTTACTGATCCTCAGAAGCAGGACAAACAATCTAGAACAGGCACAGCTAGTAAGGGTGAGCCAAACGTCTCAGGATATTCCTATATTTCAGAAACGACAGTGGAAAATGACATATTTGAAAACCTCCGCGAGTAATGGGTAAGGGGCCATGACCACCATTTTGAAAGCCACTGTATTGGATCAAGGGCAAGTTTTTCCAACGTGAAAGTGGTCAAGTCGCATATCAAAGAATCAAAAATCGATTGCCACAATCAGATTTGTGGTTCAAAATGATCAACACAGGAAGTTCAAAACCTTTGTTGTTGGTTCCAGGTAAGAGAAGATGGAACTGACGAAAGAACAGAGGACTGAGTGGATTCTGATGTCTGGGGAATGCAGTTGCAATATCATAGCGTCAGTCTTCAACAACCCACACCCAGAAAGACCACCAAAGTTCACACAGCACTGTTGCATCCCTCATAGCCAAATTTGGAGAAAGCAGGACTGTGACCAACAAGCGATGGAGTGGTCATCCAAACACTGCTACCGACAAAGAATTTCCTCGCTTTTCCTTTTGGTGGCGCATCACCTGATCTCCCTAATGTACAAAGCGCCCATGCTCAGCCATTATGTTTTTTAAAATAACAGATCTGGGCAGATCCAAGTATGTTTTGGGGCCTTCACCCACACAGCTGGGTTACCCAGTGTAGTTATGTCCAGCTCCCAACCATCAGCCAAGTCTCCCCTAGTCATATGATGCTAGTGAGCTGGGAGAATAAATACCAGTATGCAGCACCACTTTCAATCTACAGCTAAAACAATGTCACTGGACAACGCGACAGGCTTGCAGGACAACACCAACTACACAGTTGTGCTATGTAAGCTGACAGACGCCCAGGTATTACAACAACTCATACGTGTAATCACAGGATATTTGTGCACACTGTTTGAACACACTGTTATCAGACGGGACTGTCTGGTCAATACCGCGGTAATTCAATGGTAAGAAACAAATGTGGATAACAGCTGTAGTTAATCTTCAGCCCTCTAATTAAATCCCTCATTTAAGTCTTGATCCAAGCTTACGAGCTTCTGTCCAGGATCGATAAGTAAAGGTAATTGGGGAATCATTTTGTCTTGATTTTCCGCTTCTAAATGGCTGTTTTAATGAAAACCTTACCTTCCCAAAGCTGCCCTTTCCGATGGCTCTCAGGATCTGGAAGTGGTCAAAATTAACTGTGAAGGAAAAGAAAAGAAATACCTTATTATTATTATTATTATTATTAAAGCCTTTGAATCTAATCCATTACTGCTGTGACTTTAGTGGGCTTAAGTGTTGTAATATTCCACAAAGCGAGTAATGCACACTTCAAAAGATTTGTACACACTCATAAAAAATACTGGAAATAATTGTATAATTTCCACAGAAAAGCACTGATCAATAAAATGGAATGTGGAGCAGCTGTACATGAGCCTAAGGTCACCATGCTTGATGGCACGAGTCAGCATCCCAGTGTCTCCAGATTGATGGAGCCTCATACAATACACTGCTCACTTTCACCATATTGTCAGAACTGAAGGGTGAAAAAAAAACCATCTCCCAGAATGCATTGCAGCTGTTAAATGCTGTCTGGAGCCCCTGAGAGGGGCTTTAACTCGCTGACTGATCAGATGTGACACCTAATGATGCGGTGTGTTATCTGCGGCGGTTGTGTTTTTGCTAAAGGTCCTGAGAGTCAGTACACACTCTTCCTCACTCCTCACTCAGGGGTTTCAGAGCTGACAGCTGGGTGAAGGATCTGCAGAATTAGGGATGGATGTCAGCTGCATATTCAGTAACGTTTGTGTTGCCGTGGCGGCAGCAGCTATATCCACTGTCACCTGAAAAGCGGAAGGTAGATAAAGTTCTGTGTCAAACACCAGCCTCATTTATAAGCGCTAGTGCATATACATACAGAGTTAAGAGTGTGTAGGGGTTGAGTTTGTTATAAAGTGGCTAGACCATTCCTGAATAAAGACAGTAAGTCTCACTTTATATTTAATAAAACTTCTGTGACTCCACAGGCTGATGGTGAACAGGGAGAACACACCACAATCCTCACAGACAGTCACCCGGAGGAAACCCACGCAGACACAGGGAGAACACACCACATTCCTCACAGACAGTCACCCGGAGGAAACCCACGCAGACACAGGGAGAACACACCACACTCCTCACAGACAGTCACCCGGAGGAAACCCACGCAGACACAGGGAGAACACACCACACTCCTCACAGACAGTCACCCGGAGGAAACCCATGCAGACACAGGGAGAACACACACACCTCGTCACAATATACACAGAAACACAAACACACACAAAATAATCACCCCAATGCAACCCGAAATCAAAAAGTCTCAAAGAAAAAATTGAAAAATGTGGAGAAGCAGAAAATATGGAGAAGCAAGGCATGCTGGGAGCTCCCTAATGAGTCTCAGCTCCTCCCAGTCCTTGGACACTTGTACTGCCCCCTAATGGTTTGTGTGTTTAACAGTGAAATAATGAATTTTTTACAGTAAAGAGATGTAAAAAAATTATATTTTGGCTGATAAAAGTATTTACGGTATTTCACTGTTTTCAACCTTTTTAGAGTTTACAGTCATTTACTGTCATGGTTTTACAGTTTTCCACCGTAAAATTCACAGACATTTTTTACAGTGTATGCTACTGTGATGCTGCAATTTCCTTTAGGATCAATAAATTAATATCTTATTTATACTTATTTTCATTAAACCAGTCACGAGACAATGATAATACTTCACAGTAAACAAAGTTTAATTAAAAACTCAAAGCTGTTATTTAACATTTCAACATGAAAATACGTAATTCACTAAAACCATTAAAATGAAGCATTAGCTTCATTTTAAAAATTATTTTGCTTATTTTCATATTCACTGTAAAATCACCTCTGTCAGAAGAAACTAAATGGTAATAAAAATATGGAATTAAAATCAGTGAGAACTGTTTCATGTGAAACGCTCCACTCCAGTAAGTCAGGAGAGATCACAGTGGTGGGAAATGGAACCAGACGTCTGAAGAGTTTAATGCCTCTAAATGCTCCCGGCAGGAAGTTGAGATGAACATACTTCCTAATTCTGGAGGCGCTGTTTTAAGACACTTTGAGAAAAATGTTTGTCCTCAGTATATAATAATAATAATATCCATCCCAAACATATTTATTAGATTCTCATTCATTCATTCATTATCTGTAACCCTTATCCAGTTCAGGGTCGCGGTGGGTCCAGAGCCTACCTGGAATCATTGGACACAAGGCAGGAATACACCCTGGAGGGGGCGCCAGTCCTTCACAGGGCGACACACACACACACACACACACACACACACACATATTCACTCACACCTACGGACACTTTTTGAGTGAGAGGAAACCGGAGCACCCAGAGGAAACCCACGCAGACACAGGGACAACACACCAACTCCTCACAGACAGTCACCCGGAGGAAACCCACGCAGACACAGAGAGAACACACCACACTCCTCACAGACAGTCACCCGGAGGAAACCCACGCAGACACAGAGAGAACACACCACACTCCTCACAGACAGTCACCCGGAGGAAACCCACGCAGACACAGAGAGAACACACCAACTCCTCACAGACAGTCACCCGGCGGAAACCCACGTGGACACAGCGAGAACACACCACACTCCTCAGGGACAGTCACCCGGAGGAAACCCACGCATGGGGAGCACGCCACACTCCTCACAGATAGTCACCCGGCTGAAACCCACACAGACACAGGGGAGAACACACCACACTCCTCACAGACAGTCAACTGGAGCGGTTTATTAGATTCTATTAGATTTATTTTATTTATTAACATTGCAAATAATTTAGGTAAAAAAAAAACAAGCAGGTTCTAAATGATAATTTCACAGAAGGAACCAAAAACCGTCTCCTAATTCATGTCAAATTCAACTCTAGTGTCCTGCAAGTGACCTGTAAAACAGCAGTGGTCAGTAAATGTAGGGCAGTCCACTGATAGAAGTTTACTGTGTCAGCATAAAATCTGTTCCACAGCAAAGTTCCACAAAGTTCATCATAACAAGTATCTAAACGCTCCAGTCTAAACAGTTTGGTGTCCACTGTTTTTGTGATGTATGTTTACACTCCTGACTGTCCTTTAAAGGGTCTTTTTGCAGTAGTGCTAGAGTGTGAACCACTGCAGCCTACGTCTTTTGCTCAGAGACTTGATGTCAATGTGTTACACTCATCTCTAACAACTTAAAACTTAAAAACAACTTAAAAGGGCATTATTTTACTGCAGGTCATTATGAATAAGGCTACATAATATTTATATAAACCATTTATGACAACAGATTTAACCTGCATCCATAAAGACTTACTGAAACCACTGTCAGTTGTTTTTAAAAATTCTACGGTGAAACTGACCAAAGACGCTTTTATGACAACTGACGTTTTCAGCTGCTAATGTAGGTTTATGTCAGCTGTCATGAAAGGCTGGTATTTCCAAATAGTGGACCCATGTCTCAGACTGGAGTGAATTACAATACTAGCAGGATATAAGACCAGTTTTGAAAAATGAATTATTCATTCATTGTATGTAAATGAATATCCAGTTCAGGGTCACAGTGAATCTGGAGCCTACCTGGAATTATTGGGTGCAAGGCAGGAACACACCCTGGATGGGGCGCCAGTCCTTCACAGGATGACATACACACTCACACCTATGGACACTTTTTGAGCTATCAATCCACCTACCAACGTGTGTTTTTTGACTGTGGGAGGAAACCAGAGCACCCGGAGGAAACCCACGCGGACACAGAGAGAACACACCACACTCCTCACAGACAGTCACCCGGAGGAAACCCACACGGACACAGGGAGAACACACCACACTCCTCACAGACAGTCACCCGGAGGAAACCCATGCAGACACAGGGAGAACACACCACACTCCTCACAGACAGTCAACCGGAGGAAACCCACGCAGACACAGGGAGAACACACCACACTCCTCACAGACAGTCATCCGGATGAAACCCATGCAGACACAGGGAGAACACACCACACTCCTCACAGACAGTCACCTGGAGGAAACCCATGCAGACACAGAGAGAACACACCACACTCCTCACAGACAGTCACCCAGAGGAAACCCATGCAGACACAGGGAGAACACACCACACTCCTCACAGACAGTCACCCGGAGGAAACCCATGCAGACACAGGGAGAACACACCACACTCCTCACAGACAGTCACCCGGAGGAAACCCACTCAGACACAGAGAGAACACACCACACTCCTCACAGACAGTCACCCGGAGGAAACCCACGCAGACACAGGGAGAACACACCACACTCCTCACAGACAGTCACCCGGAGGAAACCCATGCAGACACAGGGAGAACACACCACACTCCTCACAGACAGTCACCCGGAGGAAACCCACGCAGACACAGGGAGAACACACCACACTCCTCACAGACAGTCATCCGGATGAAACCCATGCAGACACAGGGAGAACACACCACACTCCTCACAGACAGTCACCCGGAGGAAACCCATGCAGACACAGGGAGAACACACCACACTGCTCACAGACAGTCACCCGGAGGAAACCCATGCAGACACAGGGAGAACACACCACACTCCTCACAGACAGTCACCCGGAGGAAACCCATGCAGACACAGGGAGAACACACCACACTCCTCACAGTCACCCGGAGGAAACCCACGCAGACACAGAGAGAACACACCACACTCCTCACAGACAGTCACCCGGAGGAAACCCACGCAGACACAGGGAGAACACACCACACTCCTCACAGACAGTCACCCGGAGGAAACCCACACAGACACAGGGAGAACACACCACACTCCTCACAGACAGTCACAGACAGATGATGAACCACTTTAAAATAAAAGCTGTATTCATTCATTCATTCGTTCGTTATCTGTAACTGCTTATCCAGTTCAGGGTCACGGTGGGTCCAGAGCATAATAGCAGTATTGTCTAAAGTATTGTTCACAATTAGGCTTGTATTAAAAAGGACTTGTATTAAAAAACCTACATACACATTTATAAAGTCATGTAGCCTTATGATCTATGACTTATTTCCAAGTATTATCAGAAGAACTGTTGCATAAAATGAAATTAAACTCACCCTCCTCTGTGTCCTCACTGATGGAGGATCTGCTGGACTGCCCTAGACCCATGCTGAGTCCGTGTGTGTGTGTGAGAGAGAGTCCTAGTGTGTGTCCAGATCAGAATGGAACTGGAAACATCCCTCAGCAGCGTAACTCAGCACCTACAGACAACTGGACTCAGCGAAACAGCGGAGAATCCTGCAGGAGAGCAGAGAAGAGGGTCAGACACCAGGGGATTCAACCAAAGCCCACCTAGACTGACCCCTGCTGTGTGTCAGCACTCAGATGCACTCAGAGCTTTCACAGCTTTAAATAACAGTTTTCAATAGGACAAAAAAGAAACAGAAAGGAGAAGTAAAGGCATCAGAAATCAGCATTTTCTGCTCTGTAATATATATATACACGATAAACCATCTCTGCTCTGTTCAGATGTGAACTGTGATGCAGTATGAAATGAATAAGGCTAGTTTTATAGACAAAACACAGCATTTTATCCCCAGCCACATGGAGCCCAGTGAAGACTTGCTAACTACAAAGTTTCTTCATGGTGTTCTCCATCCTTTGAACATTTTACATTAAGTCCAAAGTGATTTACATTTCTGTAAACAGCGTAAACAGCTCGTAACGTTCTGTATTTAGCGCTATTCATTTGTGAATGAACCGTTAAAAGCAATGTGCGCAGCATTATGTGCACAACGAACAGTCCCTTTCGCTCACCGCGACTCACTGAATCTGAATCTGCGAATAAGGAACCAACTTTTGGGGGCTTCAAATATTCAAATGTAGAAAGAAATAAAGATGTCCTCATCACACAACAGATATATCAGACTGAACTGGGTATGGCCTATTGTTTAACACAGTTATAAACAGATATAGCCCAAGCTACCTATAAGTGTAATTCAGTGTGTACATTTATTTGTAGGTAAACAGGCGTTACTTAAACACTAAAAATGAGGGGTACTTTATTTATAACTAAACCTTCCGTTAGTGGGTCAAGAACCCAGACATAAAAAACATGTATAACAAGTATAAGGCATAAATCCAGTGTATATCAGTTCTAAACAAGAATAAAACCAGAGATAAACAACATGTCAATCTACACCAGTCCTGATACACACAGTAAATATCCATCAACCGTTAGAAACCAGACACAAACCTGAGGAGCATGAAGCTCGGAGGGATAAACCAGACTCAACAATAACGGTCAACTGTTCAGTAACCAGCAGAGTCCCGGATTAACCCCACAACAGTGAACAGTGAACAGTGAACACAGGGCAGAGGAACCGACACAACTCCACACCAAGAGTCCGATCCGCACTGCTGTCAGAACACATCCATGTGCTCTCTCTCTCTCTCTCTCTCTCTCTCTCTCTCTCTCCAACTTACTCTAACCCACCCCTTCTCTCTCTCTCTCTCTCTCTCTCTCTCTCTCTCTCTCTCTCTCTCTCTCTCTCATTCTATCTCCAACTTACTCTAACCCACCCCTTCTCTCTCTCTCTTTCTTTCTCTCTCTCTCTTTCTTTCTCTCTCTCTCTCTCTCTCATTCTATCTCCAACTTACTCTAACCCACCCCTTCTCTCTCTCTCTTTCTTTCTCTCTCTCTCTTTCTTTCTCTCTCTCTCTCTCTCTCATTCTATCTTCAACTTACTCTAACCCAACCCCTTCTCTCTCTCTCTCTCTCTCTCTCTCTCTCTCTTTCTTTCTCTCTCTCTCTCTCACCTTCATTCTCTGTGACCCTTTGACACTCTTCCCTTCTGTCCGTGTACCCCTCACTCTCTTTCTCACTCACTCCTCTCTCTCTTTCGGTGTCCCACTACACTCTCTCTCTCTCTCTCTCTCTCTCTCTCTCTCTCTCTCTCTCTCTCTCTCTCTCTCTCACCTTAAACACGGCTGTGTGTGTCCAGTCGAGTTTGTAAATCGCCGGAACTGAAGTGTCCGTTTAGAGCTGAATGACTGCAGCCCAGAGTCATAGCCTTGGATAAACAAACAGGTGGAAAAGAAAAGGCTGCACCGTTTAAGGCGCACCGGAAAATCCGATTAAGAAGCGAACTTTAGCCTTGTGTGGAGCAGGCGGGGACCAGCTCAGGACCCTCTCCATCCCTGGACTAAGCAGACTCACTTCAGTAGAGCCCGGTTTGAAAGTCGGAGTCTCGGAGCTGAAGCTCCACTGCTGCATTAATACGTGCTGGAGTTGCATTAAAGGACCAGTCGGCGTTTTCCTTCCACCGACTCGAGTTTCATTTCGAACCGCTGTTTATATTTTGGACACACTCGAAGCTGACGTATACAGGGAAAAATTTTATTTGTTAATTAAAATGTAAAAAAATTTTCTACAAAGTTTGAAAGTTATTTTAAATATAAACTTTAAAGTCTGTCATGTTGTCCTATGTTAAATATTACTGAAATTACATATTGGTATTTGGCAGATAATAACTTTAAAAATATATTCAACATCCCAGTAAACATTTAGCCGTTGATTCAACGTTGAAATAACGTAATGACTGCCGTCTAATCAACGTTCTCATAAGGTTGAAAATGAAAGTTGAAAAGACGTCCAAACACAGACTTTGAAAAGACGACTATTAGACGTATTTTGGACGTCCATTGAAGTTAATAATGGTCCCGAAATAAATTACTTGTATAAAACGCATTTTGGACGTCCACTGACGTTATCGATTGGTCACTACTTAACTAACTTATTAAGATGGAATTCGGACGTCCATTGACGTTTAAAATATGACCTTGACGGAGAGACTACTTTTAGACCTGTTTTGAACGTTCAGGGACGTTTCTTGTTTACTGGGATGGCAGTTTCAGGCAGAATGATTTTTATTGACTGTCTAATTCAGCGCAGTTTTTATAAAAGCTCATTAAAGCTCCAGCTCAATGCTAACTAGCTAACGAACAAACACACACATGAACATTACAATAGAGGGGTTATTTTTACCAACCTTCAACTTACAAACTTTCAACATGTACGTTATTCAATATATGTGCAAATGGTGGCAGTGCATTGTGTTATTTTTAGTAAATATTTACAGTAGTGCAGCAAAATTAGTAACTCAAAGCCAGTCCATGTACATCAGCTGTTTATTATAAACTTTAGTCCATGTACAAAATGTTGTTGACAGAAAAAAGACTTTCAGTGTACGCTGTGAGTACAGTGCTATAGCCGTAGGCTCACTACAACGCTTGATGGCTTTGTTGGACTTGGAAACAAATCTGACTTGAGTACGAGCTCTTGCAACAGAACTAATGCATAAATAGGGGATTAACTGGAGAAAGACAGTGGATTACCATAATAACACCACATACAACTGTCCTCAAACATAGAGCAACCACACTGAGAAACAACTGGAACTAGAATTCATAAAAACAACAATAAAGGCACCAAAATAGACCTTTTACAACCCCAAAACACCCCTTGAAGGAACACTATGGAAAATTTGGAATTTTTAAAGTTATTATTATTCATTGTCTGTAAGCACTTAGGGGCGGCGCGGTGGCGCAGCAGGTAGTGTCACACAGCTCCAGGGGCCTGGAGGTTGTGGGTTTGATTCCCGCTCCGGGTGACTGTCTGTGAGGAGTTGGTGTGTTCTCCCTGTGTCTGCGTGGGTTTCCTCCGGGTGCTCTGGTTTCCTCCCACAGTCCAAAAACACACGTTGGTAGGTGGATTGGGCGACTCAAAAGTGTCTGTAGGTGTGTGTGAGTGAATGTATGAGTGTGTGTGTTGCCCTGTGAAGGACTGGCGCCCCCTCCAGGGTGTATTCCCGCCTTGCGCCCAATGATTCCAGGTAGGCTCTGGACCCACAGCGACCCTGAATTGGATAAGTGGTTACAGATAATGAATGAATGAATGAATGTAAGCACTTATCCAGTTCAGGGTCCAGAGCCTACTTGGAATCATTGGACGCAAGGTGGGAATACACCCTGGAGGGGGCACCAGACCTTCACTCCTCACAGAAAGTCACCCGGAGGAAACCCACACAGACACAGAGAGAACACACCACACTCCTCACAGACAGTCACCCGGAGGAAACCCACACAGACACAGAGAGAACACACCACACTCCTCACAGACAGTCACCCGGAGGAAACCCACACAGACACAGAGACAACACACCACACTCCTCACAGACAGTCACCCAAAGGAAATCCACGCAGACACAGGGAGAACACACCACACTCCTCACAGACAGTCACCCGGAGATAACCCACACAGACACAGGGAGAACACACCACACTCCTCACAGACAGTCACCCGGAGGAAACCCACACAGACACAGAGAGTACACACCACACTCCTCACAGACAGTCACCCAAAGGAAATCCACGCAGACACAGGGAGAACACACCACACTCCTCACAGACAGTCACCCGGAGGAAACCCACACAGACACAGGGAGAACACACCACACTCCTCACAGACAGTCACCCGGAGGAAACCCACACAGACATAGAGACAACACACCACACTCCTCACAGACAGTCACCCGGAGGAAACCCACGCAGACACAGGGAGAACACACCACACTCCTCACAGACAGTCACCCGGAGGAAACCCACACAGACACAGAGAGAACACACCACACTCCTCACAGACAGTCACCCGGAGGAAACCCACGCAAAAACAGGGAGAACACACCACACTCCTCACAGACAGTCACCTGGAGGAAACCCACACAGACACAGGGAGAACACACCACTCTCCTCACAGACAGTCACCCGGAGGAAACCCACGCAGACACAGGGAGAACACACCACACTCCTCACAGACAGTCACCCGGAGGAAACCCACACAGACACAGGGAGAACACACCACTCTCCTCACAGACAGTCACCCGGAGGAAACCCACGCAGACACAGGGAGAACACACCACACTCCTCACAGACAGTCACCCAGAGGAAACCCACACAGACACAGGGAGAACACACCACTCTCCTCACAGACAGTCACCCGGAGGAAACCCACACAGACACGGGGAGAACACATTATTATTATTATTATTATTATTATTATTATTATTATTATTATTATTATATTTGTTTTGCTCCTGGGGCTCCCCTAGTGTAATTCATTTTACAGTACTGTACTGAAATCAGCAGGGAGGGCATGGGACACAGGTGCTTTCCTACCCTCCTCCAAATGTTACACAGTGCATTTTCTGCAGTGCTGAGCCAGAGTAGCAACGACAGAGGCTCTGTTCTCCGTTACAGCCCAATGAACATCCTAATGAGGTTGAAGCTGTAACTTTACAGTTAAAATATCACGTAGTGTTCCTTTAAGACTATGAAACAGAACCCAAAGAGCCTCCACCATAACACTGCATTAACACCTGTCAAGCGGAAACATTTTAACTCTTTCTTTAACATCTTGTTTACTTTGAAACAGTGCCTAGTGTACATCAATAGAGAAATGACTTTCACAGCAATAGATATGAAGCCTTAATAAACTACAGGAAAATCATTTTCCAAATGTTGCATTATTAGAATAGAATAGAATTATAGAGATGTGTTAAAGGGCCAATACATGTACTTAACAATCTCCTGTATGCATCCACTGGACATGAAACTAGTCAAAAACATGATGAATACGAATGTACGGGGACATCTGAGTAAACCCTGGTGATGCCACAACCATCTGACATCCAGGTGAGCACAACTGTCCTGTCTCTGGGTGTGTGGGGGCAGGTATTTCTCGCTGGGACACCGTAGTGAGGATTCCATTGAGAATTTAGAAAGTCAGGTGCTAATATTGGCACTAGATGGATCTCCACTGCTCTAGAAAACCCAGTTCCAATGTAGCACAGCCTGAGGAGCATGAAGCATCCCCTTCTGTCGGTCAGTGCTTTTATATGTAGATAACACAATTATTTGAACAAATGAATGCTTGTGTCAGCAATGGGTGCAGATGTCTAATCTTTGGATCTACCCCCTGCTGCGAAATGGATCCTGAAGGGCCAGTGTTTTCATACAGATCCCTCAAGCTGTGCCCATGATAACTCTGAGGCTGTAGCTGTTAATTGGGTCAAGGTCTAGGAAACTGCCGGCTGGAAAATTTGCTTACGGCACTGCTTTGCTGGACAGGGGACAAGACTGAAATGAGTCCACTTTGAGATTCATCAATCTTCCTGAGCAAAAGACCTCTGTTCAGATAGTAAATGCCCTCAATATTCCTTCATTTCAAGCCAAATCGCTATTAGAGCATTGGCACACCAGGGTACTTTACTAGATTACACCCGCCGCGCCCACACAGACATTTTCAAGCCTAACTTGCATTTACAAGTAGCTTATTCTTCCATAAAGCTTCACAGATGGTTGCTGTCGCACACTTTGCTGATATGTCACACTGTGAAGCTCATCAGATCAATTACAGAGCTGTTCATGCTGTACCTTCTCACAGCAGAGGCCTTCAGTGAACAGAGCGGCTCTGGAGCATGTTCCATAATGGTCACGGTCAGTAGTTCATCTGAGTGTTTTCTGCCCCCTAGTGAATATGATGTTGAAGTGAGGTTGGTTTAGGATGTGCGTTAAAAAAGGAAATAATTAATAAATATATTAGGTATTTGGCATATTGTGATACTACCATACTGCTTAAAGCAGTCTTTATTTAGCAGTCTAAAGCCCTAATCAGATGGGATTAGTTTTACTTGTGGACGCGGGGGTAAAGTAATTATTACCTGAGTATCTCAGTAGTTTTAATCCCGTCTGAATAGACCTTTTCAGTCATTTTTCCGAAGTGCGCTCTTCCGTTTCAGGAAAGATTCCTACTGTAAAATGAGCAGTAAAAATTACCCCAGGTTACTAATCGCGGAGAACACACCACACTCCTCACAGACAGTCACCCGGAGGAAACCCACACAGACACAGGGAGAACACATCACACTCCTCACAGACAGTCACCTGGAGAAAACCCACACAGACACAGGGAGAACACACCACATCCCTCACAGGCAGTCGCCCGGAGGAAACCCACGCAGACACAGAGAGAACACACCACACTCCTCAGAGACAGTCACCTGGAGAAAACCCACACAGACACAGGGAGAACACACCACATTCCTCACAGGCAGTCGCCCGGAGGAAACCCACGCAGACACAGAGAGAACACACCACACTCCTCAGAGACAGTCACCCGGAGGAAACCCACGCAGACACAGGGAGAACACACCACACTCATCACAGGCAGTCGCCCGGAGGAAACCCACGCAGACACAGAGAGAACACACCACACTCCTCAGAGACAGTCACCCTGAGGAAACCCACGCAGACACAGAGAGAACACACCACACTCCTCACAGGCAGTCGCCCGGAGGAAACCCACGCAGACACAGAGAGAACACACCACACTCCTCAGAGACAGTCACCCGGAGGAAACACACGCAGACACAGGGAGAACACACCACACTCCTCACAGGCAGTCGCCCGGAGGAAACCTACGCAGACACAGGGAGAACACACCACACTCCTCACAGGCAGTCGCCCGGAGGAAACCCACGCAGACACAGGGAGAACACACCACACTCATCACAGGCAGTCGCCCGGAGGAAACCCACGCAGACACAGAGAGAACACACCACACTCCTCAGAGACAGTCACCCTGAGGAAACCCACGCAGACACAGAGAGAACACACCACACTCCTCACAGGCAGTCGCCCGGAGGAAACCCACGCAGACACAGAGAGAACACACCACACTCCTCAGAGACAGTCACCCGGAGGAAACACACGCAGACACAGGGAGAACACACCACACTCCTCACAGGCAGTCGCCCGGAGGAAACCTACGCAGACACAGGGAGAACACACCACACTCCTCACAGGCAGTCGCCCGGAGGAAACCCACGCAGACACAGGGAGAACACACCACATTCCTCACAGACAGTCGCCCGGAGGAAACCCACGCAGACACAGAGAGAACACACCACATTCCTCACAGACAGTCACCCGGAGCGGGACTCAAAACCACAACCTCCAGGTCCCTGGAGCTGTGTGACTGTGACACTACCTGCTGCGCCACTGTGGCACCCCAGGAGGCGTTTAGTGATGAAATACACAGTTTAAGTAAAAGCTCAGAGGCTGAACAACGCACCACGCCCAAATCCACAAAACAACCTGTAGGTAGGTACTTTAACAGAAACACCCTCTTCTACATCCACCCACTGGCCACTTTAGTAGAAACACCCCCTTCTACATCCACTTACTGGCCACTATATTAGAAACACATACCTTAGACACTACTTAGGGAGTGTTTATGATGAAGTGACCAATGAGTGGAAGTGTGAGAGAGGTTTTCCTAATAAAAGAGTCAGCCGCTTTCTTATCTTGAACTTTCAGGTACAGGTCTCCTCATTAGCACTTTCATTGACACCTACCTGACGTTCATTCCCTGCCCACTTTTCTACAGACACCTCCTGACTCTCTGATCGACTGATATGACTTTACAAATATTTCAAACCAGAAAAATGCAGCAGCCAATGCCACAGTGAATGTCGTGGTCTTTTCTGGCCACAGAGCTTTGTGTGAGTTTCCCAGCAGCTCCGATAGTGGCTGGGCGAATTCTTCTCTGACTGATTTATATACTGTATTATTTTGCGGTTGAACACTTGCACGTCTGAGCCGAGCGAAAGGGAATAAAT